>NW_023619558.1:0-4550 GCF_014905685.2 Nematolebias whitei
TTCTCCTCACACCCAGGATCCCACTCTTTGCTCCTCCTCAACCATCTCCTGCAACAATAACAAGTAAGGATCAATTCTTGTTTTATCATCATCATCATCATCTACCAAGAGGATATATATTCACCGTCTCTCCCCTTCCCTTACAGCTGTTCGAGTTTTTATCTCCACCTGTAAATAAATATCACTTACCTTTTTACCTGCCTCGTGTCCTTGCTTCCTTGGTCTGCTACATTGGGGGTCGACGTTGTATAAACCTGATAGTATGTCCCAGCCAATGGACCCCCCAGGCAAGACTGAGGAAGTAAGGGCTCAGTTAGGGCCACAAGGAAACTTTGACAATCTCACTCTAACATTACAGCAGATTATTGCTCAACAGCAAACCACCCAAGACAACCTTCTGGAATTAGGAGGCATGGTGGCTTCACTACAGAAGGGGAGGACATCGCAGCTTCACTCCACCGAACCATTGGCTAAACCTGTTGGAGCTTCCCCCAGAGAACCAGACGTTCGACCTTCTGAGTTTTTTGAAGGTAATACACGAAAATGTGGGGGCTTTATTCTTCAGTGCGAACTTGCATTTAAAAGAGCCCCAGTTACCTACCACTCAGATTTTTCACGTATTACTTACATCATTAGCGCTCTGAAGAGCGAGGCACTACAATGGGCGCAAGCCTACCTCCGCCGACGCTCCGTCGAAAACTTGACGTATTCCTTTTTCTTGAAGGACTTTCTCCAGGTGTTCGATCACCCTCTCCAACAGGAGGAAGCTGCACAGAAATTATTCTCCTTACGTCAAGGGAAAGAGACGGTGGCGAGATTCTCTATCCACTTCCGCATCCTCGCCGAAGAGTCCGGATGGGATGAAAGAGCGCTCTGCAGTGCGTTCATAAGGGCCCTTGACCGCCAGATTAAGGACAAAATGATTACTGGTGAGATCCCTTCCCTCTTAAACGATGTGATTTCTCTAGCTATTCGCATCGATAACCGGGTTCGGGAGAGCTTGCTCGAAGCGGACTTCAACTCCCATGAGCCTTTCGCTTCCAGAAGCCCCGCCTTCACTACTCCCGAACTGGTTTCCGAAGAGGAGCCGATGCAGATCGGAAAGACCCGACTCTCTCAGGAGGAGCGACAGCGACGTCATGAGGCAAAAGCATGTATGTACTGTGGAGGACAAGGTCACACAATTAAGAGATGCAGGTTACGGGTAAAAGCCAACGCCTGCCAGTAAGTAAGGAGATACTGGTGGGCAATACTTCTTTTACTCCTAAAAACTTTACACTACCTGTTATTCTCTGTTTAACCTCTGAAAATCACCCTGTGCAGGCACTAGTCGACTCGGGCGCCGAACAGAGCCTTATCAGCAGGGACCTCGTGGAGGAATTACAGATTCCCACAACAAGGTTGGATCCACCCATATCTGTCACCGCTATCACTGGAAAGAACATCTCGTCTATTTCATATAAGACAGAAAAAATAAATTTTGTGGTCTCAGGAAATCACAGGGAAATGGGTGAGTTCTTTGTGTTTGATTCTCCCACTTCACAACTCATTTTGGGATACCCTTGGTTAAGGATTCACAACCCCCACATTAACTGGGTCGAGAACAGGATTGAACGATGGGGAGAGGAATGTTCATTAAAATGCCTCCGTTCCGCCATTTCTCCCAGTTCTCCTCCTCCAGTGCAGAAAGAGAAGATTGATTTTTCCAAAATCCCCATCCTCTACCATTCCTTAGCACCGGTGTTCAGTAAACAATTAGCCTTATCCTTGCCACGTCACAGACATTATGATTGTGCGATCGATTTACTGGCTGGAGCTCCGCTACCCGCTAGTAGATTGTTTAATATATCTGGTCCTGAGAGAGCCTCCATGACAGAGTATATCGAAGACTCTCTTAAATCTGGCATTATTCGCCCGTCCACGTCTCCACTTGGCGCTGGTTTCTTTTTTGTCGCTAAGAAGGACAAAACCCTTCGTCCATGCATAGACTATCGGGGCCTGAATCAAATAACTATCAAGAATAAATATCCTCTACCTCTCATCGACTCCGTTTACGAACACTTACAAGGTGCTACAATATTCACAAAACTAGACCTCCGTAATGCCTATCACCTAGTCCGTATTCGTAAGGGGGACGAGTGGAAAACTGCTTTCAAGACACCCCTGGGACATTTCGAATATCTGGTCATGCCTTTTGGCTTGACCAACGCTCCAGCAGTTTTTCAGGCCCTTGTCAACGACGTCTTACGTGATTTTCTCCAAGTCTTCGTGTTCGTCTACCTAGATGACATATTAATCTACTCTAAAGACGAGGCACAACACACCCAACACGTCAAAGCAGTCCTCCAAAGATTACTGGAAAATCAACTGTTTGTGAAAGCTGAGAAGTGTGAGTTCCACAAAACCTCAGTCACGTTTTTGGGTTTTATTTTTGAGAGGGGACAAGTGAGGTCTGACCCAGATAAGACACAAGCAGTGGTGGACTGGCCGACACCTACTAATCGGAAACAGTTACAGAGATTCTTGGGGTTTGCCAACTTTTACAGACGCTTCATTAAGAACTACAGCAAGATTGCCATTCCTCTCACCCAACTAACTTCAACCCGCTTAAAATTTTCTTGGACTGATAAGGCTGAACTTGCCTTCTCCAATCTTAAACATCTCTTCTCCACTGCTCCGATCTTATCCCATCCAGATACCTCAAGACAATTCATCGTGGAGGTCGACGCATCTGACTCTGGGGTTGGGGCCGTCCTCTCGCAGAGGTCATCCGACGATGGGAAACTTCACCCGTGTGCCTTCTTCTCCCGTCGCCTCTCGTCCGCCGAAGCCAACTACGACGTGGGTGATCGTGAGTTGTTGGCCATCAAGTTAGCCTTGGAGGAATGGAGGCACTGGTTGGAGGGATCAGAACTCCCCTTCATCATTTGGACGGATCACAAAAACCTGGCCTACCTTCAAGGGGCGAAGAGGCTCAATGCCCGACAGGCCAGGTGGTCCCTGTTCTTTTCCCGCTTTCAGTTCTCCATTACCTATATCCCGGGATCTCGGAACATCAAGCCAGACGCCCTCTCTCGACAATTCTCGTCAACCGAGGATTCCGGAACTCCCGAAGACATCCTCCCGTCCTATTGCAAGGTGGGAGCGGTAACTTGGCCCATCGAGAAGGACATCCTGGAGGCCCAAACTACCGAACCTGATCCTGGTTCGGGTCCCCCTGGACGGCTGTTCGTTCCCTCCTCCATGGTGGGCAAGGTTCTGGAGTGGCTCCACACTGCCCGTTTCTCTTGTCACCCCGGTATACGACGCATGCTCCACCTGACAAGAGCTTCCTTCTGGTGGCCAAACATGCAGAAGGACGTTAAGGAGTTCGTCTCTTCCTGCCCTACCTGCGCCCAAAACAAGAACAACAACCAACCCCCTGCTGGCCTTCTTCTTCCTCTCTCCATCCCCACTCGTCCTTGGTCCCACGTCGCCTTGGATTTCGTCACTGGCCTCCCCGTCTCCAATGGTAACACTGTCGTCTGCACCATTGTTGATCGTTTTTCCAAATCTGCTCATTTCATCCCTCTCCCCAAACTCCCCTCTGCCCTCGAGACCTCACAGATTATCACGGAGCATGTCTTCCGCCTCCATGGCATTCCAGCGGACATTGTGTCTGATCGGGGCCCTCAATTCATCTCCCAAGTCTGGAAGGGGTTCTGTGAGGCTTTGGGGGCCACGGTCAGTCTCACCTCGGGATACCACCCCCAATCCAATGGCCAGACGGAGAGATGCAACCAGGATCTGGAGGCTGTCTTGAGGTGTGTGATCGGTTCCAACCCATCATCCTGGAGCCAGCATCTCCCGTGGATTGAGTACGCCCACAACTCACAGACCTCGGCGGCCACTGGACGATCTCCATTTGAGGTGGCTTTGGGATTTTCCCCTCCTCTCTTCCCTTCTCAGGAGGCCGATGTGGGCGTTCCCTCGATACACCTTCACCTCAAGCGCTGTCGTCGGGTCTGGCGACAGACTAGGGCGGCTCTGGCCAGGTCCTCCGAGCAGAACAAACGCTTCGCGGACAGACACCGCTCCGAGGCTCCCAGATATGAGGTTGGCCAGAAGGTTTGGCTTTCGACTCGGGACATCTCATTGAAGGACTTCCCCAAGAAACTCTCTCCTAGGTTTATTGGTCCCTTCCCTATTGTGAGAGTGCTGAACAGGTCGGCGGTGCGGCTTCAACTCCCTCCATCCATGAGGATACACCCGACCTTCCACGTGTCCCAAGTCAAACCCATTGTGTCCAGTCCTCTTCAACCTCCCTCTAGAGCCCCTCCTCCCCCCCGGATGATTGATAACGCGCCTGCGTTCACCGTCAGACGTCTCCTGGATGTGAGACGCAGGGGTCGGGGCGTCCAATACCTGGTAGATTGGGAGGGGTATGGTCCTGAAGATCGCTCCTGGGTCCCTAGGTCTCGCATCCTGGACGCAGGCCTTATCACCTCTTTTTTCAGGGCTCACCCTGAGAAGCGGCTTAGATCGCCGAGAGGCGATCCTTGAGGGGGGGG
>NW_023619558.1:4560-9110 GCF_014905685.2 Nematolebias whitei
TTCTCCTCACACCCAGGATCCCACTCTTTGCTCCTCCTCAACCATCTCCTGCAACAATAACAAGTAAGGATCAATTCTTGTTTTATCATCATCATCATCATCTACCAAGAGGATATATATTCACCGTCTCTCCCCTTCCCTTACAGCTGTTCGAGTTTTTATCTCCACCTGTAAATAAATATCACTTACCTTTTTACCTGCCTCGTGTCCTTGCTTCCTTGGTCTGCTACATTGGGGGTCGACGTTGTATAAACCTGATAGTATGTCCCAGCCAATGGACCCCCCAGGCAAGACTGAGGAAGTAAGGGCTCAGTTAGGGCCACAAGGAAACTTTGACAATCTCACTCTAACATTACAGCAGATTATTGCTCAACAGCAAACCACCCAAGACAACCTTCTGGAATTAGGAGGCATGGTGGCTTCACTACAGAAGGGGAGGACATCGCAGCTTCACTCCACCGAACCATTGGCTAAACCTGTTGGAGCTTCCCCCAGAGAACCAGACGTTCGACCTTCTGAGTTTTTTGAAGGTAATACACGAAAATGTGGGGGCTTTATTCTTCAGTGCGAACTTGCATTTAAAAGAGCCCCAGTTACCTACCACTCAGATTTTTCACGTATTACTTACATCATTAGCGCTCTGAAGAGCGAGGCACTACAATGGGCGCAAGCCTACCTCCGCCGACGCTCCGTCGAAAACTTGACGTATTCCTTTTTCTTGAAGGACTTTCTCCAGGTGTTCGATCACCCTCTCCAACAGGAGGAAGCTGCACAGAAATTATTCTCCTTACGTCAAGGGAAAGAGACGGTGGCGAGATTCTCTATCCACTTCCGCATCCTCGCCGAAGAGTCCGGATGGGATGAAAGAGCGCTCTGCAGTGCGTTCATAAGGGCCCTTGACCGCCAGATTAAGGACAAAATGATTACTGGTGAGATCCCTTCCCTCTTAAACGATGTGATTTCTCTAGCTATTCGCATCGATAACCGGGTTCGGGAGAGCTTGCTCGAAGCGGACTTCAACTCCCATGAGCCTTTCGCTTCCAGAAGCCCCGCCTTCACTACTCCCGAACTGGTTTCCGAAGAGGAGCCGATGCAGATCGGAAAGACCCGACTCTCTCAGGAGGAGCGACAGCGACGTCATGAGGCAAAAGCATGTATGTACTGTGGAGGACAAGGTCACACAATTAAGAGATGCAGGTTACGGGTAAAAGCCAACGCCTGCCAGTAAGTAAGGAGATACTGGTGGGCAATACTTCTTTTACTCCTAAAAACTTTACACTACCTGTTATTCTCTGTTTAACCTCTGAAAATCACCCTGTGCAGGCACTAGTCGACTCGGGCGCCGAACAGAGCCTTATCAGCAGGGACCTCGTGGAGGAATTACAGATTCCCACAACAAGGTTGGATCCACCCATATCTGTCACCGCTATCACTGGAAAGAACATCTCGTCTATTTCATATAAGACAGAAAAAATAAATTTTGTGGTCTCAGGAAATCACAGGGAAATGGGTGAGTTCTTTGTGTTTGATTCTCCCACTTCACAACTCATTTTGGGATACCCTTGGTTAAGGATTCACAACCCCCACATTAACTGGGTCGAGAACAGGATTGAACGATGGGGAGAGGAATGTTCATTAAAATGCCTCCGTTCCGCCATTTCTCCCAGTTCTCCTCCTCCAGTGCAGAAAGAGAAGATTGATTTTTCCAAAATCCCCATCCTCTACCATTCCTTAGCACCGGTGTTCAGTAAACAATTAGCCTTATCCTTGCCACGTCACAGACATTATGATTGTGCGATCGATTTACTGGCTGGAGCTCCGCTACCCGCTAGTAGATTGTTTAATATATCTGGTCCTGAGAGAGCCTCCATGACAGAGTATATCGAAGACTCTCTTAAATCTGGCATTATTCGCCCGTCCACGTCTCCACTTGGCGCTGGTTTCTTTTTTGTCGCTAAGAAGGACAAAACCCTTCGTCCATGCATAGACTATCGGGGCCTGAATCAAATAACTATCAAGAATAAATATCCTCTACCTCTCATCGACTCCGTTTACGAACACTTACAAGGTGCTACAATATTCACAAAACTAGACCTCCGTAATGCCTATCACCTAGTCCGTATTCGTAAGGGGGACGAGTGGAAAACTGCTTTCAAGACACCCCTGGGACATTTCGAATATCTGGTCATGCCTTTTGGCTTGACCAACGCTCCAGCAGTTTTTCAGGCCCTTGTCAACGACGTCTTACGTGATTTTCTCCAAGTCTTCGTGTTCGTCTACCTAGATGACATATTAATCTACTCTAAAGACGAGGCACAACACACCCAACACGTCAAAGCAGTCCTCCAAAGATTACTGGAAAATCAACTGTTTGTGAAAGCTGAGAAGTGTGAGTTCCACAAAACCTCAGTCACGTTTTTGGGTTTTATTTTTGAGAGGGGACAAGTGAGGTCTGACCCAGATAAGACACAAGCAGTGGTGGACTGGCCGACACCTACTAATCGGAAACAGTTACAGAGATTCTTGGGGTTTGCCAACTTTTACAGACGCTTCATTAAGAACTACAGCAAGATTGCCATTCCTCTCACCCAACTAACTTCAACCCGCTTAAAATTTTCTTGGACTGATAAGGCTGAACTTGCCTTCTCCAATCTTAAACATCTCTTCTCCACTGCTCCGATCTTATCCCATCCAGATACCTCAAGACAATTCATCGTGGAGGTCGACGCATCTGACTCTGGGGTTGGGGCCGTCCTCTCGCAGAGGTCATCCGACGATGGGAAACTTCACCCGTGTGCCTTCTTCTCCCGTCGCCTCTCGTCCGCCGAAGCCAACTACGACGTGGGTGATCGTGAGTTGTTGGCCATCAAGTTAGCCTTGGAGGAATGGAGGCACTGGTTGGAGGGATCAGAACTCCCCTTCATCATTTGGACGGATCACAAAAACCTGGCCTACCTTCAAGGGGCGAAGAGGCTCAATGCCCGACAGGCCAGGTGGTCCCTGTTCTTTTCCCGCTTTCAGTTCTCCATTACCTATATCCCGGGATCTCGGAACATCAAGCCAGACGCCCTCTCTCGACAATTCTCGTCAACCGAGGATTCCGGAACTCCCGAAGACATCCTCCCGTCCTATTGCAAGGTGGGAGCGGTAACTTGGCCCATCGAGAAGGACATCCTGGAGGCCCAAACTACCGAACCTGATCCTGGTTCGGGTCCCCCTGGACGGCTGTTCGTTCCCTCCTCCATGGTGGGCAAGGTTCTGGAGTGGCTCCACACTGCCCGTTTCTCTTGTCACCCCGGTATACGACGCATGCTCCACCTGACAAGAGCTTCCTTCTGGTGGCCAAACATGCAGAAGGACGTTAAGGAGTTCGTCTCTTCCTGCCCTACCTGCGCCCAAAACAAGAACAACAACCAACCCCCTGCTGGCCTTCTTCTTCCTCTCTCCATCCCCACTCGTCCTTGGTCCCACGTCGCCTTGGATTTCGTCACTGGCCTCCCCGTCTCCAATGGTAACACTGTCGTCTGCACCATTGTTGATCGTTTTTCCAAATCTGCTCATTTCATCCCTCTCCCCAAACTCCCCTCTGCCCTCGAGACCTCACAGATTATCACGGAGCATGTCTTCCGCCTCCATGGCATTCCAGCGGACATTGTGTCTGATCGGGGCCCTCAATTCATCTCCCAAGTCTGGAAGGGGTTCTGTGAGGCTTTGGGGGCCACGGTCAGTCTCACCTCGGGATACCACCCCCAATCCAATGGCCAGACGGAGAGATGCAACCAGGATCTGGAGGCTGTCTTGAGGTGTGTGATCGGTTCCAACCCATCATCCTGGAGCCAGCATCTCCCGTGGATTGAGTACGCCCACAACTCACAGACCTCGGCGGCCACTGGACGATCTCCATTTGAGGTGGCTTTGGGATTTTCCCCTCCTCTCTTCCCTTCTCAGGAGGCCGATGTGGGCGTTCCCTCGATACACCTTCACCTCAAGCGCTGTCGTCGGGTCTGGCGACAGACTAGGGCGGCTCTGGCCAGGTCCTCCGAGCAGAACAAACGCTTCGCGGACAGACACCGCTCCGAGGCTCCCAGATATGAGGTTGGCCAGAAGGTTTGGCTTTCGACTCGGGACATCTCATTGAAGGACTTCCCCAAGAAACTCTCTCCTAGGTTTATTGGTCCCTTCCCTATTGTGAGAGTGCTGAACAGGTCGGCGGTGCGGCTTCAACTCCCTCCATCCATGAGGATACACCCGACCTTCCACGTGTCCCAAGTCAAACCCATTGTGTCCAGTCCTCTTCAACCTCCCTCTAGAGCCCCTCCTCCCCCCCGGATGATTGATAACGCGCCTGCGTTCACCGTCAGACGTCTCCTGGATGTGAGACGCAGGGGTCGGGGCGTCCAATACCTGGTAGATTGGGAGGGGTATGGTCCTGAAGATCGCTCCTGGGTCCCTAGGTCTCGCATCCTGGACGCAGGCCTTATCACCTCTTTTTTCAGGGCTCACCCTGAGAAGCGGCTTAGATCGCCGAGAGGCGATCCTTGAGGGGGGGG
>NW_023619559.1:0-4569 GCF_014905685.2 Nematolebias whitei
TAAAGTATGTCTGTTTTAAGGTGTTCTTGTGTTTGTTTCCAGGAAATCACAGTACCTGATGTGACAAAGCAGACTGATGATATCAATGAGCACAGTCAGGTAGATGCATTTATATCATAATGTTCATTATCTCATAGGTTTGGGTTGTAGGGCCAAAGAATATTAGAAACCTCTGTAGATTTACAAATTTAAGGTGAAAAAAGTATCCTACAGTGTAAAAATATAATGTTCATAGTAACTTGTTGAAAACAGTTCTCAAGTTACATTACTCTTGTGTCAGTTTAGGTCAGTTTTCTCTTTAGTTCTAAAATGATGTATGTGTTTGCAAAGTCCCCAAAAGTAGGTAATATTGTGCCATAATGATGAATAAAGTGTCTGTTTTAAGGTGTTCTTGTGTTTGTTTCCAGGAAATCTCAGCACCTGACATGACAACGCAGACCAGTGATGGTAGTGACCACTTTCAGGTAAGTGTACTGAATTTATAATGTTTATGATGTCATAGGTTTGGGTTGTTGGGTCAAAGAATATTAGAAACCTGTTTAGATTTACAAATACAAGGTGAAAATTGTATCCTAATCTTAAAAATTAAAATAATAATAATGATGGTAACTTGTTGAAATCAGATCATTTAATCAGTCTTGCTTCAGATTGGAACAGTTTTCTCTGTTAGATCAAAATGAGATGTTTACGTTAAAGGTTCTCAAATGCAAGTAAAAACTTTGCAATATTGATGAATAACTAAACTCTAATATTATTTGTGTTTCATTGCTTTTTCATAAATTTCAACGTAAATACTGTATGACCCTTCCTGTGTATTATTGTTCCCACTTTTTGTATGTTTAAAACTTTTTTATTTTATTTTTTAGATGCAATGGGTTTTAAATCTAAAGTTATTTTTGTGGTAACCTTTTTTTTTTTTCGGGCTCATCTATACATTGGCATCTACATCTCATACAAAAACAATTAAATTATTTTCCTCTGCTTCTATCAAAATGCCAAGGAAAGGAAACTATGAAGTACACAAGAGTTGAGAGTTGGCTGCCAATTTGCTGTGAGGCTGAAAAAGTAGAAGCGGTGCAAAGTTACTTTTGCTGTAATAGTTATTGCATAACTCAAATATATTTCTAAAAATAAGTTAAACATTTTAAGGACTAAAATTAAGTATTTTTTGATTTTGTATTGATGGCTTTTTTCCATTAATAACAGATGTAATTTTTTTAAAAACTTCTCTCAATATTCTTTAGCTTCCATTTGGATATTATCTACCACATAAATGTCAATCATCTAGTTGCACAATAGTCATATGTAAACATGTGAACAATTTGTTTGTACCAGCAGTTTAGAGCGGGGGAGACGCAGCCCGCACCGGCAGCTCAGAGCGGGGTGGGGAGAGACTAGCTACATTTGTACCGGCAGCTTAGAGCGGGGAGAGGGAGGGAGAGACAGCTGAGCTGTCTGTACCTGCAGTTTAAAGCTGGATGGAGAGACAGCTGAGCCACATGTTGTTTGTTTTTAGCATTTCAGCTAGCTAGTATTGTGTGCAGCTAAGTAGCATAACACCAGTACTGACAGGTGGGAGGTGCGTAGTTCGGTTTGGTCGTTCAGCGTGCTCGGTTCTGTTAATGGGGTGGGGCGCTCTGACGTATTAGTAGCTTAGAGCACCCATATTCATAGTCTGTGGTTACAGTACATAAACCGTTATCCCTGTTACACCTTTTCCCACAACGCTTTTCCTTTTCACTTAACTTTCTATGAATATGCTTGGGTACAGTTCAATGATCTTTTGTGACTTTCCCTCTTATGGAGGGTGTCAATGACTGGCTTTTGGACATTTATCAAGTCAGTCTTCCCCATGATTGTGTAGCCTACTGACCAAACTGGAAAACCCTTTATAAGCTCAGGAAGACTTTGCTGGTATTTGAGTTAATAAACTGATTGGGGGTGACACCACAAGTTTCCAGTATATAGCTTTTTAATTTTCTATTTTTTTAGCTGCACCTGTTCATTATTTTGAATTTATTTTGATGTTAACATGCAGTGATTATACTGAAGTATTCTAAACTTAGTTGAAGTAAACGTGCACTCAATTGTATCATTGTGAAGTACTGGAGTTACAGTAATCTTTTGACTCACTGCTTCCTAAGAATACATTCTATGTAGGGGTGTAACGGTACGCTAAAATCACATTTCGGTTCGGTTCAGTTTCAAGGAGGGCTTGATTCGGTTAATTGTCGGTGCAAAAATGGCCAAAATGAAAACTTAAATTATTTTGAAAATATGCCAAGTAAGCAATGCATAAAATACATAATGTATAAAAATAAATAAAAGCGACCCATTTGGATGATATTTTAAATAAACGGCACTCTACAATAATATATACTAACAATAAAAATCTTAATAAATACAATAACAATCAAAACCAGAACAATAAACAGCAACAGAGTGTTTACAATCTTACTAGTCGAGTTTTAAATTTTTGGCCAAAAATAACAACTTATCTAAATTTTCTGCCAAAATTTGCAGTGATGGTATCTCCAGCGGTGGCGAGAACCTGCTCACTAGCAACCGAGGTAGCAGGAATAGAGTGTGTCAGCTTCAAGGGAAGGGCACCCTGAAGCTCTGTACTCACAATCTCTTCTTGGACTTGCTCCAAAAGTGACTTGCATGCCTGTCCCTGGAAAAGTTCACCAAAGAGTTCAGTCATTAGACTACTTGGCTGGAGGTGGAGATGATTTCTCTGAAGAAGACTCAACTGATAACTTGTGGCATCCTCAGACTGCAAACTACACATAAAGGTAAAAAAAAATTAGTTAATAAGATAATCATTTTAAATTAAAAAGTTAATTAGATCATAATATAATACCTCTTCTTGCATGTCATCATTTCTGTTATGAGGTGGTTGAATATCCTCTCTCGCTCATCATGTGGTAGGGCTTTAAATCTGGGCTCCAGGGCTTGTTGACTATCAGTTTTATATTTTTCATAAAGTGCTGGTACAACTTTTTGGCTGAAGTGTTGACGTGATGGAATGTCGTAGGCAGCAGGGCTCAAGAACTTTAGTTATATGCTTAAAGCCAGCATATCAACAACAGAAACATAGAGCCATTGCTTTAAAAACTCCTATTGCTTGTGTTATTGCTTTGGACCAATCTGAATTACCTGATAAAGGTTGTTTAAATGCTGCTATCGGTCTTTGCACCAAGCTGCTTTTCTTCCTTGAAGAGACGTTCCACATTTGGATGATGTCTTTTCAAGTGCATTAACAAGTTAGACGTGTTGCCTACTGCAGATCCAATCTCCATGAAACATCGGCACACAGCTTTGGATTTGCACTTGTCTTTTCCCATTGTTGAATTTTAACAAGAAAGCCATAATGTTCCCAAACAAGGGACCGAAACGAGATGAAAGGGTCTTCAAGCTCTGGCTGTTTTGTTGCCTGCTAGGCTGCTAATGCTATGCATGCTGCAAGACTATGCAGCAATCAATAGTGCTGTGCTGAAATGCTTAAGAACTTTAATTGGCACATAATCTCTCATTAATAAAGTTTAATGAGTGAAAAAATAACCAAAACAATACACACGTGAACCGAACATGACATACTGAAACGGTTCAATACACCCACATGTACCGTTACACCATTAATTCTATGGATCTAACTGAGTGCACAACAGAAATGCAAAGGCAAAAATAGAAGACATGCATTTTAAATGTGAGACACCGAAGGTAAAACCTTGCTTTAAGGGTTATTGCTGTAGTAATGGTTAGGATAAGTCAAACGTCACTATTGTGTAGGGAACAAAAAAGTTAAATCATGTCATCTGGATAGTTTATTTTTTGGAAGAAAATGTTTCATCCATCTAAAGGACTTCATCACTCTGAGGCCTGCCAGCAAGATTTGTCATACTAAGTAGCACATTGTTGACATGTTTCAAACCAGTCTGCTGTTGATTTCCCAGGCATAATGGCTTTACGAATGCAAAATGGAGGGCCATCAGTCTAAAGCAATTAATCATCAGTGCATAACACTGAACTCAACAGCAAACTGGTTTGAAACATGTCAACAAGGTGCTACTTAATACGATAGACTCTGTTGGCAGGCCTCAGACTGATGGAAGTCCTTTGGATGAAGGATAAAACATTTTCTTAAAAAAAAAAAACTCTCCGGATGACGCAATTTAACTTTTTTGTGTGATTTATTTTCCTGAATGATTGAACCTACTTTCTTTTTTCTTTCTATAGTTTTTTCAGACTAATAAAGCACCTTTTGAATAAGATTCTATAAAATGTTTTTAATATTGCTTTTTTAGTTTGCTCTTTCATATAAACATTTGTGCAGCTTTGATCATAACTATAATGGACACTGGTTAGAAATTTATTACTGATGTCAGAGGATGAGATGTCCACTTGGGCTGTGCATAAAATCAATTTAAGTTTTGAATTGGATTTTTGCTCCAACAATCACAAAAAGGGAGAAGTGAGAAGACTAGATGTATATCTATATGTATGTATGTATATATATATATGTATATGTATATGTATATATATATATATATATATATATATATATAT
>NW_023619559.1:4669-9106 GCF_014905685.2 Nematolebias whitei
TATATATATATATATATATATATATATATACACACACACATATATATGTATGTAGGCTTTTCTCCATTGGCTCCCTGTCAAGTCCAAAATTTAATTCAAAATCTTACTTCTAATCTATAAACTCTTTGAAATGTTGACTGAGAACTAACCAGAGGTGCACTCATATGTAGGTAATTGTCTATTTTGTTATGTCATCATATCTTTATTATAATTTCATGTTGTATTATATACAGTAGGTGATGTTTGTATTATTCTCTACTCTTTGTGCGGGCTGTTTCTTGTTCTTGCCATAGGACAACGAATGAAAATTAGATGTTGTGCTAACTCTAGCATATTTACATTGATGCTAACTGCTGACATGTTGTATTGTCCTAATTTAAATAAATAAATTAAATTAAAGCCCTTAACAACCTAGCTCCATCTTATGTTGGAGATCTTATTGTTCCATATTTTCCTAATGGAGCACTTAGCTCTCACAATGAAGGCTTACTCATGGTTCTTAAGAGTTTCTAAAAGCAGAATGGGAGGAAGTTATCAGGCTCCTCTCTTGTGGAACTAACTTCCAGTTTCTGTCCATGAGACTGACACATTGTCTAGTTTTAAGACTAGTCTTAAGACTTTCCTTTTTTATAAATCCTATAGTTAGGGTTGGCTTGTTATGCTACCATAGGCTTAGACTACTGGAGGACAAATTGACCTAATTTCTTAAAATGAATTGTTAAAATTGAATAGTTTTCATTTGATACTATTTCTATCATGTGATTCTTGACCTGCCATTATGTATCTGTTCCTCCTTCCTGTTCCTACCAAACCCAGCTGGTTAAAGCAGATGCTGCATGTCCCGAGTCTGGTTCTACTAAAGGTTTCTTCCTCATGAGGGAGTTTTACCTTACCACTGTCACCTTTGTGCTTGCTCAAGATGAGAGTTCTGCAATGGAGTTAAACTTAAACGGTCTGCTCCTCAGATAAATAGTGTTGAATTATTATTTTTATATATGAATGTTTCTGTTCAGTGCCCTGACATGACTTCTGTTGTGACTTGGTGCTATATAAACTGAATTGAATTGAAAAAAAACAGGATAATTGAAAAACAAATATTATAAATATGCAGACGTATTACATTTTGCAAGCATGCTGTCACCTCTCTGCCTCATGTGAGCTGCAATTGAATTCTTAGAGAAAAATTACAATAAACTGATACCAGACAGAAGCATCAATGATGATGATCATCTTCATCAACAATTTCTTTCTACCTATTGACTACAGTTCTAGTAATTTAGTAAAAATATTTGAATATTCAACTGTGAATCCATTTTGTCCAAACCCATTCTAAATCTAATGTAGGGTGGGGGTTTTCTTAACATGAATACAATATTTTTATACACAGCTTTTGCAGTGTTCTGAAGTAATGTATGCCATCTATGTTTTAGATAAACACTGATTTTTTAAAATAGTATGGTCTTTACATTTGTTCTTCACAGGCAACCGGGGGAATGCTAAACATAAGTGGGAAGACACAGAGATTCGTGCGGTTGAAAAACACATGATGAATTTCGTCCACACATGCAAGGTACCTCAGAAAATACACTTCCTTCAGTGCATCAAGCAGAGCCAAATGTACTTGAGGACAGAAACTGGACTGGGTAAAAAATTGTCAGAAACCGGATCACTGCCTTGAAGAGACTGGCTTGTGCCAAAGAATTATTATAGTTGTTTGTGATTTTCAGCCTAGTTTAGACATTTTGACATGTTGTATTAAATTTAATCAAGTATGTAGATTTTTTTAATGATAGCACTTTTTCCTCCTCTTTCTTCTCTGCTGCTTTTCTTGATGTAATATTTGAGGTTTGAGCAGAAAAGGGATCATCTGAACATTTTTTGAAGTGATAATGTGTCAAAATAGTTTTCAATAGTTGGTATCTTATTTGCTGAAACATCAGTCATGGATCACAGAGTATGGAGAAAGACTTATGTCTTCATCTGGATTAGGCTACTGGGTAGCCAAATGAGTACCAGTTTTTCTTTTTTCTTTTTCAGACTTGCAAAACTACTTCCTCAAAAATAACACACAGATGTGAAAGAATTTGCATTAGTTAATTAAATTCAATGCACTTTTGCATGACAGTTTGTTTTCAGTTTATATGCTGAGCATAAACTTTTATTTGCCTGTAATGATGAAGTGGCAAATGTATCAATCTGACTGATAAGTACGTTTAGTCAGTCCAAAAGTTTGCTCATCTTCTGGTAGAATAATACATTCAGCAGCCTTCGCATCAGTAGTATATGCATGGTCTATCTATGCTCTGCACACAAACATATGCATAGTAATATGGACATCGACTGAGAATAAAGTGACAAACTTTATTAACAAAATGGTGCCATCCAAAAGTTTAAGGGTTTAATATTAGGTAATGTAGCATTCTTTGACACAAGTGTGTTGTTTTTGAGAAAGTTGTTTTATAGAATAAAAAAAACACCTTGTTTGTTAACCATTTGCCTAGCCTTGACAAAGACGTCTATTTTCTACATACTTTGTGCTCTATGATGGATGTCACAGCTGACAAGGTACTAACTATTCATAACAATTTCACTGAAAATTACCTCAAAAGTTATTAGACTATCTTTTTATTTGTTGGTAAAGACACTTGCATCAATGCAGAACCCTATGCACTTAAGGACTGAAACTAGACTGGTGTTAAAAAAATGTATCAAAAATTGAATGTGTGAATTGAATTGTGTGCCAAATAATGATTGTAGTTTTTGTTTTGATGTAATACTTGAAATGAATATGTTGAATACAAAACACTTTTTAGCCAGTGAAAGTGTATTTTTGTTGCCCAAAGCCTGTCCTGATGATTCATGCTCTTTTCCAATGTTTATTTGAACTGCAGAGCATTTCAACAGTGTTCTGAAATTTAGTAAAAAAGTTACTAAGCATTTTATTGTTGGAATTATTTTTCTTTTGCTTGTATTTCTTGGGCTGACATTAAGTCTCAAATTTCACATGATTTAATACTAAACAAATCTGAAATAAGACTATAAATTTGTTAAACATTTTGAAAAAATATTTTGATATATAAAACATAGTGATTTAACCAATCATCTGTAGCCTGAAGCAGGTCCATAAAATCCAATAGGCTGGTAACTAGTTAAAAAAATTAAACTACAAAAAATTAGGAAGAATTTATATATATAAAAAATGAAAATACATTTATTTATGATTTTCATTTATTGAAAAAAAATTATTTCAAGAGGGTGATATAGAAGAATACTTTTTTGGGAAAACATCTTGTAAACATATTCAATAAATAAATATTCAATTAAAAAATCATATGCAAGTGCTGTGCTTGAGCAGAAGTAAAATGTAAAACATCAATGTCAGAGGCCCAACTATGTCAGTATGTTGTGTGAACTAAAACAGAGTTGATCACACATTAACAGAAGTGGCTCAGAATTGGTTCAAACAGTGGTCTTTGAGTTTGTGCAGATTATCTAACTTCAGACTGGATAACAGATCTATGAACCAAATTAAGGTAAAATAAAAACTACTTTTGGCACAAAGCTAAACAATAGAGTTCTTAAAGATAAAAGGAAATTTTAATCTTGATGATCTAGAGTACTTTCTGTATGTCTTCACATTTGCATTGCTGCTTGTACAGTATATTGTGCAACATTTCTTTTAGGGTTGTATTAAGCAAGGTTTCCCCAATTCAAAAGTCGAGAACAACTGGCCAGGTCAATATAAACTAATACAAGGTTGCATATTTGTAATACACTGTTTTGTTCATATTACATATGTTTTGAAATAGCTATAGATAAAACAATGACTAGTCCCCAAAGGGATTTAAGGTACCCAAAGGTGACTTTAATCAGTTTGTGTATCTGTGTAAAACTGTATAAAACTTTCTTAGATGAAGAACTTTACTAATTGGCTTTTCTATGTATGTGAATGTTCCTGTAAATCATCCTGAGACAACTTTGTTGTGATTTGGTGCTATATAAATTAACTGAATTGAACTGAATTGAATTAAAGTCCCCAAAGGGTCATAAGGTACCCAAAGGTGACTTTAACCAGTTTATGTATCTGTGTAAATCTTAAGTCCCCAAAGGGATATAAGGTACCCAAAGGTGACTTTAATCAGTTTGTGTATCTGTGTAAAACTCAAGTCCCCAAAGTGGACTTAAAAATTCCCTGGTCCCCAATGTGAAGGCAAAAAAATAATTTTATCAAAAAAGGATTTAAACAAAATTTTCAGGTGACATTTGTTTTCTGTAAATTTAGAGTAAAAAAAATCACATAGCAGTTTGTCCCTAACCCATTCAGAAAGGGGTGTCCCCTAAGGTAGGTAGTTAAAATATGCGCCCCCAATTTGGACATAAGCAAACCATGGTGTGTGTGTGTGTGTGTGTGTGTGTGTGTGTGTGTGTGTGTGTGTG
>NW_023619560.1:0-9106 GCF_014905685.2 Nematolebias whitei
GGTTTTCCAGAATCTGTTGGGGTCATTTAGATTTTTGGAGGTCTGAGATAAGAAATAGTTGCGTTTTGCTGCTTTGACAGCAGTTGTACATTTATTCCTCATCTGTCGAAAACTCAACCAATCAGTGTCTGAGTCAGATTTTCTCGCTGTGGCCCAAAGATGGTCTCTCCTGTGCAGGAGGCAGCTAGCTCTGGAGTAAACCAAGGGCTGTCTCGTCCCTTTATTCTGAACTGACGAAAAGGAGCATGTTTGTTCACAAAATAAATGAAACTATTATGAAAATAGTTCCAAGCTGAGTTCACGTCATCAGTTAACAGAATACGATGCCAGTCAAAGTGAGACAGATCCCAGAGGAATGACTGTTCACAATAATGTTTCAGATCCCTTTTTTGAATTAATCTGGCTTAGAAGGTGGAAGTTTAATATCTCTCAAAGCCGCTGTCACACAATGATCACTCAAGATATTGGCAAATACACTTGTACCAGGGAATTTGTGAGGCATATTAGTTAGAAATAGGTCTTCATTTCAAATTCCATACATTTAGGGTTGTTTGGGCTCGGGTGTGCTGCAACAATTTTACATCTTTGTTGACCATAGCCACCTGGACTCAATTTTATTGTACACCTTAGACATTCATTCATAACATCCTCATGACATTCATATATAGGAATTTGAGGTGGGCACATGGCTATGGGTGGTGGGATGACCTTACTCTCACCCCCTGTGCCTGTGCTCACTTACAACGGTTGCATTTAGACACTAGGGTTTGGATAGAGTTGGGGTGGAGGGGAAACTGGCACCTTGCCAGCCTTTGCTCCTTCTTCTTTCCTTTTTAATGGCACTATACAACAACACACATCAACAGCACATCTAGGGGTGGGGGTGTATGTGTCGGGGTCTTATTTTTATTTTTTTTATTTATTTATTTATTTTTTTTTTCTCCTCTTCCTACCCACCTAGTTCCCTGACTGCCATTCCGGGGGTGGGGTCCGGGAGAAGGGTAGGCCGTCGGGTGTTGACCAGGACTATGTGGGGGTTCAGGGTCTGGGGGTTGCCATGGGCGGTGCTGGCGCTGTGCTCTCCCTGGGGTTGTTTGGACCCCCTGAGCTTGGCTCTTGGGTGCCATGGTTGGCCCGCTGGCCGGGGTGGCTGCCGGGGCCTGGCGGGCGGTCGGCTGGGGGTGCGTGCTTGGTTGTTGGCGGTGTGTGGGGGTGGTCGGTGGCATGTCCTCTTCATGGTGGGGGGGTGTCCTGTCGGCGGGGCATGGCCTGGGCCGGGTCTGGGGTATTGGCTTTTCTCCACTCAAGAATGAATGGGTTTACCTCCTGGGTTTGGGCATGGGCTGCCCCCTGTAGAGGGCAGGTACATGTCTTGGACCTGGGGGGTTTAGAGTGTGTATCGGGAATAAGAATGAAATGTATCGTTATTGTATGTCTTTGAGTGAATGAATGTGAGATTGAGGTTGGGATAGTGTGATTGTGTCTGTGTATGAATGGGTATTTGTTAGGCCGAGACTCGGACTGCCCCCTCTTTGATACAACTGGGGGTGCTTGGTATCGCGCCCCTATCGCGCAGCCCCCTGGTGGGGTGTGCCCTTGCCTGCCGGCGCGCTTGGGGCCCTTGGTATCGGGGGCTGGGCGCTTGGGCGTGTGTCGGCTCGGCCTGGTGTCTGCCTGGTGGGGCTCGGGTCCTCTGGCCCTGTCGGGCCTTGGCCTGGGTTGTGTGAGTCCTCGGTGCCTGGACCTGGACCTACATCGGTGCGGCGGGTGCCGACGGAGGCCTATGATTTTGTCGCTGTTGGCCCCGGGGGGTCACTGTATGTGGTTGCTGGTGGGGATCTTCCGGTTCTCCCCTGTGGTCCGTTCTGGGGGGTGGGTGAGTGGTTTGTCCTGTGTGGGTGGCTCTGGGGGCTCCGCGGTCGGGGTCCCTCCTGGGGTCTTGGGCTCTGGTCCCCCCTTTTTTCGTCTGCCTCTGGTCTTGGGGGTCGGGTCTCTGCTGCTTCACAGTTACTAATAAATGTTCTATTAGAGAAGCCTTATACACTTATGCATGCTCACAACCACACACAAATAGAAGCAGGGATGTTAATGTAGGCTTTATATGTAGATATATAGATATATAGATATGTATGTGAGTGTATATTCATGTGTATGTATGTATGTATGTATGTATATAGGCGTAGGTATGGGTATATATATTTATGGAAACTTACTGCAAAGCCATGAATATTTTAAGTTCTTTATACATATGTATTTTGTTGCTGTGTTTTGTCATGTTCTTTGCAGGTGAACAGACAGTGGCCGGGTGTTTTGACGTGTGCTCTATTTGTATATATTTCTTATATTTTGGAGTCTTACTTTGTCTTTTCTTTCTTTCTATCGTATTAAAAAAAAAACAAAAAAAAAAAACCTACACTAGAATGTCACTATAATAAATATTTCATAATAATGGTGTGGACAGGATGGCTGTAAGGGGAGAAGGGAGGCCATCAAGAAAAAAAAAAAAGAAATAGGTCTAAGATGGAGGATTTTTCAGTACGGTTTTTGTTTAATCTAGTGGGAGAGTTGATCAATTGAGTAAGATTGAGAGACAGGCAACAGTCCTTGAATTTATCACAGAGGGGAGTCGACTTACCCCAGTCAATATTGAAGTCTTCTGCCAAAAAGATCTCTTTGAATATTAAATTACCAAGGAATTCCATCAGGGAGGACAGAGCCTCAGGTGTTGCTGAGAGGAGACGGTAACAACAGACTACAGATAATATCTGGCCTCCATTCAAAGTGATGTTTACAGCTAAGGCATCAATTTGGTTTGGAATTGTTTTAGAAGACACAGGGCTGGCAACCAAAGAATCTCTGATGTAAACAGCGACACCCCCCCCCCCTTTTTTTGATGATCACAGCAGTAGATGTTAAATCTATTGATTGCCAGGTCATTATTGAGTACAGATTTGTTGAGCCAGGTTTCAGAGATGAAGATTACATCTGCCCCAGAAGAACTGACCAGAATTTTCAAGGCATCAAGTTTTCTCAGAAGGCTACGTACGATTACATGCAGAAAATGAAGCCCAGGCACGTTCTTAAAGTCATTGGGCGTGTTGTAATTAGTTGGGGGTCCAGGGTTGGGCTGAATCCCTGAGAGTAGTAACACCATTATTATCAGACATTTTCTTGAGTTTTTTGTGACTGATGTGTAATTACACGAGTTAACAGTGTGACAATTAGCCCCCATAATCGAACCATGAGAAACATTAATGAAGACGCGATCATTCAGAACCCAAAAACAGTGAAAGTTACAGTGATGGGCAGATTCAGGTGTATTAACAAGATTCAGTGACTCCAGATAATCTGAGAACTGAAAATAGTGACAATAATACGAATGATACAGAAAAGTCTCAGACCATAAAACGTCACAGTTCAAATGGGCAAACAAACCCGATGAGGTGGCCCAACTACAGTTTGAGTTGGGCTGAGGGGGGCTCCTGCCCCCCAGTGAAGATGGATGGATGCTCCCATGGGAAATAGAAGCTAGGTCCAATATCAACATGCCAAAACAAAAACAGATAATTCGCAGCAAATAGCAGAGCGAGCTGCCAGAAAATCCTCCTGAAGTGAAAGGCATGATACTAGCTCGTTTCAGGTCAACAGGGGCCAACAGCGTGATCCGGAATAAAATTAATTATTATCCAGGTGAGTTTGGATGGAGGCCTGCAGCAACTCCGATGCAAACTCCGAACTTCTCTTGAGCACCATGCAGCCCTGGTCCTTCACGCTGCTTCTCTGCACGACACCTCCGCACCTGACAGCACGAGAGGCACCCCCGGTGAAAAACGAGACTGACTGGAGAGGCTGAGGCTGAAGTCGACACTGGTCTGGTCCGTTTCTGCTCCAGTCCAGCGCTCCACAGCATGAGAGACAAAGAGGCTGAAGTTGTCCCTGGCCCGGTTCTGCTCCGGTCCGGTTCTGCTCCGGTCCGGCGGCCCGGTTCGGCGGCCCGGTCCGGCGGCGCTTCAAAGCACCGGAGCGTCTCCACCAGGCGAAAACAGTGATTCCACGGAGGTGGAAAGTCCTTCGTTAAAAGTAACGGGCTGTTCACTGAAGCTGAGACCGGCTATGTTGAAAACAAAGTCTTCCACAGCCAACTTGGTTCGGTTCTGGTCCAGTTTGAGGGTCACAGGTACACTTCCCCCACACCTATGAAGACACTACAAGGGCCAGTCCAGAAGAAAACCAGCAAAATACCACCCAGCGATTTTTGTCGGAACCAGGTAGAACCATAAAGGTCCAGATGAGAATTTGTTGAGGTCCGGAGAGAAAGAGAAAAAACATCGGACCTTTGTGCGACAACTCCCCAGCTTGAGGGGTCACCTGGCCGGCAGGGTGCGCTCAGAGTGACTGGTTGAGTGGGAGCGGCCGGTCCTGGACCAAAATATATTTTTGGACGGTCCCATCCAGCTCTCTGAGTCACTGAACACCAAATTCGGTTGGAAGGGGGACCAACTTTAGTCCAGTTCGAAAAAACGGGTCAGTTTGATGATAAAAGACTACAGAGAAGCCGGAGGGAGCTGGCATCCATTAGCTCGCCGGAAGTGAAATTGATGTACATGTGCCTGCCACACCCGCTCCATTTCTGTGTTCTCCTCAAGTTCCTTGTCGTTCTGTTGGAAGTCGGTTCAGACAGAAGTTAAACCTGCATGCCAAAATGAAGAATTTAAAGAAATATAAATAAATAAACACTGAAGGAAGATCATTTGAATATCCATCCATCCATCATCTTCTTCTTGTTCTGGACTCAGGTCTTGGGGGCAGTATCTGGCACAGGGACGTCTAGACATCTCTTTCCACAGTCACCTCTTCCAGCTCTTCTGGGAGGACTCCAAGGTCTTCCCAGGCAAACTGAGAGACATGAGCCCCTTTTCCACAGTTCCTCCTTGGCCCCGTTTTACCTAGCTCAAGACGATTTTGTGTTCTTTTCCACAGGGCCTCAACCAAATCAGTGTTTTGCAAGTTTCGTCTTGTTAAATGTAAATAATAGACCATGTATTCTTTTTTTGAACCTGTATTTATCTCAAATCTTGATAAAACATGTGCAGCTGAACACACAAAGTATAATTTTTTATTTTTTATTGCACCTCTATATTGCACAATTCAGGTAAACTTAGCTGCGAGAATGATCATTCTTATTCAACTATTCTGCATTGCATTTACAATAGATGACAACATTTTTTCGGGAGTACCGTGGGTCTCCCGACGTGATTCCGGCGAGATTCTGGTGGGTCCAGAGTCAACCCGGACTGAAAGCTAACGGGAGCAGACAGAACCGGGAACCGACCAATAACCAAAAATGAAAATTAAACCAAAAAAAATAATTGGGCACAGCTATTTTATAGTTTTCTTTCAGTAAGCCTTCACTTTAACACAAGTCTAAAGGACTACATTGCCCAGAATCAACTGTTCCAGCCGTAGCTTTTCACCGAGCAGCAAAGTCTCCAGCAAAGAAACCAAGTGGCTGAAAATAGTTTGCAATGCAAGGTAAGAAGTAAGTGTCTATCTAACTGTTAAACTCACAGAACAGGCAGGAAAGTGTCAAATAACTCTGAACTTCATGAGAGTTGTATGTTGGTGCAAGCTGCTTGTAAAATGTTTAGTCTCAGCTGTAGGAGTTATGGTGGGAGTCAGACTTTGTTTACCGTCAGTAAATAAACACACTCAAACAGCGCATTTTCTCCACCTTGTCCCTTTTAATTAAAAAAAATTGCTTTGCTTTGTTATGTGGGTTTTTAGGTTAAAATCTTCTGAAATATATTTCTATCAGTATTATTTTGTTATGTTATTGAAAGTCGTGTATACCTACGGTCTGCAATATAAATGTATATTAAACTGATGCAGAACCTTTGTTTCCGGTAGGAAGGAGTTTTAGTTACACGCCTGCACTCTGCAACAATCCTAACACTTGGTTGTTTACATCAATGATGGAAGTATTATTAGCTGAGATGCTGGTCACATGGTAAGAGTAGGCTGTCCTAGGAGCGGAGATGATGACACCAAGGGGTGTGACCAGGTTCTGAAGAAAAGTGTGGTGCGCGCTGTTAAACGGGGCGGCTGTTCACGAGAACGGGGCAGACGTCATGTGAGTTGTGGTTTCCACTTACCTGTACAATAAACCTGCAAATATACTGAGCACAATTGTTTCAGAGCCTGCTTCAGACCTTAGAATTACGTTTCAGATGGTGACCCCGACGCTGAGGGTTTTGAACCCACAAGGGGGTGGGAGCAGTTGTAAGCTTCCTCCATCGGCTGGTCAGCTCCATTTGCAGTCTCAACAGGGCGCCTTATTCAGGTGAACAGAACTCCTCTTTATCCGAAAATTCTGCCATTGGTTACGCTAAATTTTAGCTTGACTGTGAATGGTGTTTACTTTCGATGGGCTAATATTTACCGTAGCTTTTCTGCGGTTTTAAGCAGCTAAGGTTAAAACTGTTGTTGTTTTTTTGTGCCTTTCTTTGCAGCGTTAATATTGTACATGTAAGTTTGAAGCACATAGTCACACATAGGGACAGATAATAAGTGCCTTAAAAATTTGTTTGCCCCTGTTTCACTAGGCCGTTTCATGCGTCCTTGTACTGTCCACTGTCCTTTCTGTAGAGGCAAAGGGTCTCCGGATATCATATTTATGCGTTGTTCTGTTGCGTGATTTTCTGTAGAGGCAAAGGGTCTCCGGATGTCATATTTATGCGTTGTTCTGTTGCGTGATTTTCTGTAGAGGCAAAGGGTCTCCGGATATCATATTTATGCGTTGTTCTGTTGCGTGATTTTCTGTAGAGGCAAGGGTCTCCGGATTTTGTGTAAAGGTTTGATTTTTATTTCTTGGTCTCTGAGGACGTCTGTGCGCTTCCACAGTGTCTTATGAACGCCTCCAGATTTCTGAAAATTTTGTCTGGGAGAAATATTTTCCTCACATATAAAGGATATAACATAAAATGACGTGTGAAACATAACTCCCAGTGACTGTTTCAGGTTCCTTTTTGTGTGCAAATGCAAAACAGGAATAATCACATACCTACATTATTCAATACACATAATACAAAGCCGTTTTTTTTTTCAAATTATAACAATCAATAAAGGCAGCACGGTGGCACAACTGGCAGAGCTGCTGCCTCTCAGCGAGCAGGTCCTTGGTTCAAACCCCGGTCCAGGGGCCTTTCTGGGTGGAGTTTGCATGTTCGCTCCGTGCATGCGTGGGTTTTCTCCGGGTACTCCGGTTTCCTCCCACAGACCAAAAACATGCATGTTAGGCTGATTAGTAACTCTAAATTGTCCCTAGGTGTGAGTGAGAGTGAATGGTTGTTTGTCTCTATGTGGCCCTGTGATGGACTTGCGACCCGTCCAGGGTGTACCCCGCCCCTCGCACAGTGATTGCTGGACATGGGCACCAGCGACCCCCGTGACCCAAAATGGAATAAGTGGGTAAAGATAATGGATGGATGGATGGATGGATAATCAATAAAGGCACAGGGACAGATTTTTTATTTTTCATATATGTGTGGGTGGATTTTACAGCAATAGGTGTTTTGACAGTCCAGTGACTGACCATTGCTGTTTTTCTGTCTTGGGGTGTTATACGTAGACAAGGGTTTATGTGTATTATTTTTGTGGTGTTTCTGAGCAAGTGAATTAAAACAGTCAGTAGATTGATTTGAATCCCAGTGGACAAGCGGATCGTGTTAGACGGTCTAGAAGCTTCTTGCCCAGATCTGCTGACTGGACGCTGTCATTTACGAGCTCTGAATACACGTGTATACATATCATTATGACTGAAAAATATTTGAATGATTGGTCTCACTGTAAACCAGGGTCTTTGGGCTCTGTCTTGGCTGAGGTTTGGAATAAATGGAGTAAAAAGGTTTCAGAAAAAGATATTTATTATGAGAAACGTCGGATGGTCAGATGGGTCAAAATTATGAGAGAGTGTTGTGAAATATGATTGTGTTTCTTGTTGAATCTGTGATTCCCACTTCTTGTTTTACTTTGAAATTGGCCCACTTCCTGTTTTACTTTGAAGAGGCTCCCACAGATTGAAGTCTGTTCCTGTTTACATAATGTAACACGATGTCTCACACTTTTGATTGGATTGAAACTGGCCAATCCCATGACAGCAGGTTCAGAACGCGCGGTGAAAAGTTAGTTTTGCTGTGTGAAGGAACGCCCTGTTTTGAAACAAAGAAAAGTGCAGTTTTCTGCTCGAAGCAGAGAGAGGAAGCAGGCAGCCAGATGAAGCAGAGAGACGGTCTTCTTCAGAATCCTCCTTAATAAGGTTGTATTGTATAGTTTAGAATGGATGCATCCATTTAATAATATGTTAAAATAATGACTGCATTTAACTAATCCACTGTTTATGCTTGTGAATCTGTGACTTTGTGACTTTTTGAATCTATGACTTTTGACTTTCTTTGCTTATTAAATATTCGTAAACTTGAAGGTGCGTGTGTTATATTCTGAGTGCGTGTCTTGACTCCTCCTGCAGGATTGACCGGTAACAGAGCTCGGGTGGAGAAATAAAGAAAAACACAACAAAATGGAGGTCCCACCGAGATTTGAAAAAGAGTTACCGAGTCCTTCATACTGATCTACTGCGCGCGCTATAAAAAAAGGTAAGCAGAACCTGTTGATTACAAAATCTGTAAATTGGGCTTACTATAGGCAAATTTGCTCAGTGTGTATGACTCCCAAATAAATAGGTTTAAATAGAGAAGTTTACGTCGACTGTAAAAGTAAGATAAAAGTAATAAAACCAGTCCCAGATAAATCACGCAATAGTCAAGCCAACCAGAGTCCGACGGGGCTCTGGACCAGAGGGGGTGGGGTTATAGGATAAATCATTTATTCGCCGTCATCCCTGTAACTCTGAGACTAAGTTGAACTGTAAACTTGTTAGGGTGGTGTCTAACTGAAAACAGTGTTAATTTAAACTTACTTAAAAATTGGAAGTTCATTAAGTAAGTGCGGGACTGGGTGGGATAGTAATTAATTAAATACGACGCACGCACCGAATAGATTAAAATAAAATCAGAACTAATAATTAGATTTGTTGAATAAAATAACTTAT
>NW_023619561.1:0-2001 GCF_014905685.2 Nematolebias whitei
TTTTGTTTTTTTGAATGTCCAGAGGACCAGATTTAACTTTTTTAGATAAATCTAACGCATTGTTTGACAATATCATTGCTGATAAGTCAGAGCTGTCTGTGTGCTGTAACACCGTTACTGCTGTTACAGACAGTCACCATGACGCTGTTGTTGTAAATTCTGACACGCCCTCACCTGAAATAGGGGGGGTACAATCACACTTCACTGACGGTGACCCGTCACAAACTGAAACCTCAGAAACAGCAATAGCTGTGCTAACGATTCAGTCCAAACAGGGTGACACAAACAACAACGCTGCCGCTGTCATGGACAGCCACCAGAACCTTGTTGTTACAAACAATAAGAGCCCCTCAACACACGGTGAGTGGGTGATCTCATACATCAATGACGGAAGCCCGTCAAAAGCCGAACTCTCAGGAGCAGCAGCAACTGCACCAACGGTTCGGAAAAACCGGGATTACACAGGTGAAGGTAGACGTGAGAAGAAACGTTGGCCAAAACCTACAAGGTTCCTGTGTACCCTGATCAGAAAGGGGGTCACTAAAAAAGCTTACCTGTCGATCACACTTGAAGGGGTCCTCACACATGAAGCCCTACTGGATGGTGGAACCGACATAACTATTATGTCAGCCAAACTGTTCGAGGAGCTCAGGACTGCCGCTAACGGTGTTCACAGGGAAATACCTCTCATAGAATGTGCTATAAGACTGCAGGGCCTCGCAGAGACGAGGACAACCCTAACAGCTATAACTATGGTTCACATGCAGGTTGGCGAGATGACACTATACTACCCGGTATATGTGTCTATGGTTGACTCGTTCCCATTTGTGGTCGGCCAGGATTTTATAAATCGCTTTGACGCGATTATAGATTATGGTAAACAGACAATGTGGGCTAGAGTGAGCAAACCTCTGCCTCCTGAGACAGTCACAGACTGCCCAACAGCAGGCACCGCAGACGGCACCGAGGACCTCTCAGCAGAGACCACAGTCCCGGTAAGTTATCCTTCAATAGCATGTGGAACAGAAGACACCCAACCAGTGAACCCAACTCTGACTGAACAAGAAAGCCTCCTCTGCGAGCTGAGATAGTCAGAGCCCACCGGATACTACCTACCATTGGTAGTTCAAGGTGTAGAGATCCAAGGATCCCACACCAAAGATGCTGTACTGTCGCCGGGGACAGATAAACCAGCTATCAAGGACGGAGCTGTGGACGGCCCTCAGAGGTCCTCTGACCCCTCCGGGCTGCTCGCAACTCTGCCAGTACAACCTACAGCCGAGGTAATGGCAGTCACACGTGCACAGGCTACAGCCAAGCTGGCTGACAACACAGTCTCTTTACAACCCGTGCTGACTGACCCAGACATCATACAAGTTCAGAAGTCGGATCCTGCAATAAACTCGATGATGCTGTCTTTGACTGACCAAGAGAAAAACACTCCGCCCGAAGCCAACCTGGATTCCAATCCAGACCTTAAAGCCCTCTTTCAGCTGCGCAAACAGCTAAAACTACTCAAGGGCATCCTAACTTTAGCTCATGGAGTGACTTCCTCACCCGTGTTCGTGGCTCCCCATGACCAAAGGGGGGTGACGTTAGTTAGGGTGATGTTACCAGATGTGATAACTTGATCAAATCTGACATTCAGAGTGAGTGACGCACCGAAACGTCGTTTTCTAGTTGCTTGATCACTACTTTTGTCAATGTTGAAACATTGTTTTTCTGGTTGCTTAGTCACTATTTTTGTCAATGTTGAGACATCGTTTAATTGGTTTTTGGTATTGTTTCTGAACACCCCCAGCAAGAATGAATTTTGTGTGTATTTTAGTTAGAGACTAAAAGGACTTTAACTACGCCAACATGCAGTTCATTTGTTAAAATTCAATCTTTGCGGAGTCAATGTAGATTAATGCTACCTTAAGTAACATTACCTACATTGGTCTCACGACTCTCAAGCCGAACCTACTCGAACAATCCTATTCGGGGGGGGGGGGGGGGGGG
>NW_023619561.1:2101-9105 GCF_014905685.2 Nematolebias whitei
GGGGCGCTAGCTAATCCTTCAGTTGAGTCTCGCCATAGACTCAAAAAACATTTAGGGGAAAGCCAAAAAACCAAACCTCAAGTCATTCGTCTAAAAGGACAACAGACAATTGAACCAAACTATATTTTGCCATGTAAATCTAACTTAAACCAAGTAAGGAATGGAAAAATAGTTTGGAATGCCCTTCTATAGGTATATATCCCTATAAATATAAATTTTTCAGCATGACCCACCCTTTAAACTGGTAACTTTAGCTGATCTAAACCATGATAGCTTACACACCAGGTGCATATAGGTTAAGGTCTTGTGTAAAATCCCATTCATAAACCCAACTAAAACCACATAAATGCATAACACATAGAACCAGAATGGCACCCACTGGGAACCACCAGCAGCAACCTTCGCTGAAGGGACCTACAACTCCAACGTGGGTCTCCAATCTCCATCCAGTGGTCGCCTCTGCAGTTCAGTCGAGGGAACCCCTCTGCATGCTGATCAATCAACACCTCCAATCGTTGTGGATTATATGACTTTTTCCAATGGATTACAGACTTTGTTTCCAAGGGGTTAAAGCATTGCCTTATGGAATTACTAACAACATTGTGGAATTACCTAAACCGTTGTGGGATTACCTTCTTTGACTTTTGTTTTCCTCTTGCTGGATTACATCAAGCTCAAGGACATTCGGAGGCGTAAGTTCATGTTGGAATTCATCCCCATGGACAGGCAATGATTTCCAAAGGGGGGACTGTAGTGAACTCTGCCTCCGACCAAAACCTGCCTCTGAGGACCTTCATGGGACAAGAACTGTTATTTCATTGATTTGAACCCAGAAATACAAATTAGCTCATCCAGAGACTGTTTAATTGTATCCTGAAGTAATCAGTTGAAAGAACACTCTTCTTTTATATTATCATTACTATTTTACAATATCTTGACAAATCAAAAGTGTGTTTAGTTCATACCATTTCTAAATGTTGAAGTGAACCACTCATTTTAAATCAACTGTGAAACAGTATTAATGATTTTTTAATCCTCATTTAAATTAGAAATCAAGTTAAATGTCTATTTACAAAGTAATTATGCATTTTGAGCTTCTGTCTGAAATGAAAAGTAGTGATGTCGGTCGAAAGTCAGAAAGAAGTTATTAGAACGAAGTGTCGTGTTTTTAAACCTAGCAGACGTAAACAAGAAGCTACTGGCCTCTCTTCCTCCCACTTCGCCATAACATGTCTTCTGTCTGTACGGGACATTTCTAAAACATTCCTGCTGTTTTCTTGACTTGTAATGACCCTCTGACATCACTAGAACCACCCCCTGTTGGTTGTTTCAACTAATCAGGAAGTCCTGAAGTGACCGGAAGTGAGAACTCTTTAAGAGTCCACACTTCCTGGAACTTCTCAGTCAGTCTTCAGTCTTCAGTCTTCTGAGTCGAGTTGGGACTATGGAGTCTTCCACATCTGAGTGTAACCTCTGACGGAGTCACAGCGCCTCGCTGTGAACCCTCCCGGGCATAATGCCCTACAACCTCGAAGGAAGCTGGTTCTGTTTAACGGAGTAACCGGCACGACTCCTGTTCCTGCCCAGCCATTGCCTGGAGACGCTGTAAAAGGATCATACTAATGGACTCCTGTTCCTGAGCAGAGGTATCCCCGTCTAAGGTAACAAAGTCTCTGCACGTCCTGAAGTGTACCGGAGAGTTGAGCTAGTGTTGAAGGGAGCGTGCCATTCTGAGGTCCGAACAGACACACCCTTTCCTTTATCCATCTAAATCCTCCTCTTTAAACCTCTAAATCTCTCCTCTTGTAAACTCTCCTATATTGCCAGTAATTAATCTAGATGCCTTCAGAAATGTCTGTTGTTTTTATTAAGTAAAATGTGCCAAGTTTTATTAATCAGAACCAGATCAGCTAATCACTTGTACATTTTGATGTAAAATTTTGATTCTGTTAAATAAATGACCACATTTATTCTGATGGGTCAAAGAAAATTAACGTCTCAGTGTCACTGATTAAACAATCTATGCACAGTTACCTCGGTCACATGGTGGTAATTTAACAAAAAAAAGAGAGAACCCGTTATTTAAATATATTGTAGTCAAGGGCAGCTAATCTAGCCCCTAGCATGTTACATACATAATCTACTAAAAATCTGGAAATCACTATGTATTGTAGTATGAACAGGGTGCAGATATATTCATACATATTACGGGTTCTTCATTTTTCTGAACTGTGTAAATGTCGTGCATTGAATTTAACAGAAATGTAACGAGAGACGTTATTTATCTTTGACCCATCAAAATGAATGCGGTCATTTATTTACAGAATCAAAGTTTAACATCAAACATTTACATTAATTTGGCAAAATATGAAAATAACAACAGCATAGTTTTACAGGAAGTGAGAACAATACGGCGATTTTTTTCACTTTTCAGCTAAAACGGCAGACATTGGTTAATCAGTTTTACAATCAGGAAAACCATACGGCCATGATTTTCCGTTGCATCACCACAGACATTAATGAAAACATCTGGATTAATTTTCTAGCAGAAAGGAAAGTTTAAAGATGGAAAATGGAGATTTATCTTTCAGAGAGATGTGTGAGGGAATTTATCTGTAGTACCAGAACAACACGCTCTTTGGAAAATCAGCTTGGCCCATGGTACGCTTGGTCGAAATAGAACTTTTACCTGGCAGATTGGTAGAATCAGCGTCGGTGTAGAGTTCTCCTTTTGACTCTTTTTCAGCGTCTCCGTGAGGACAGCTAAGAACCCTTAGGAGTCGTGTGAGGTTATCCAAACAGAAGTTATAATTCCCAAAATCGTCTCTGCATTCTGGATTCAAGAACTCTGAACTCCTTCAGAGCTCTACTCTTTTAAGCTCTTCTCATCTCGTCTGTCTCTCTTCGACACAGAGTTTAGAGAACCGGGAAGTTGCCACATTTAAATGGGTTCGACTTCCGGGTCATTTGAGAGCTGTTTGATTGGTCGATGGACCAGAACAGAGGTGTGGTTTGTGATGTAAGGTGTTATGGAAAGTCAAGGATAGAGATTAAGATTGTTTAAAACAGACAGAAAGATTGTTGGAGAACTTCAGACTTCGTGGAGTCAATTCACCTAGTATCTTCTGTGAAAGTTAAACATGACATTTCTTTTCAGTAAACTTTTTAGTTGACCGAACCTCGAACTCTAACACACTTACAAATTTGCTCATTGAAGACAGAAAATCAAGAAATGCATATTAACCTGATTTCTTCTTTGAATGAGGAATAAAAATCATTACTTACTGTTTATGTAAAATAAAAATGAGTAGTTCTCTTCAACCTGTAAACATTGTTTGAACTAACACAATTTGATTATTAAAACATTTGTAAAATAGTAATGATCATAGAGAATTGTCATTTCTACTTGATTAATTCAAGAAAGAAAGTCTCAGGATGGGTCAAACTGTATTTCTGGATGCAGATCAATGAAATGACAGTTTCTGTCCCAAAAGGTTCTTAAGGTCAAGGGTTTTGACCTTAGGCTTAGTTTGACATCAGGTTAAGTTCACTACAGTCCCCCCTTTGGAAATCATCACCTGTCCATGGGGATGAATTCCAACCGTGAACTTACGCCTTCAAATGTCCTTGAGTTTGATGTAATCCAGCAAGGAAGACCAAAGTCAAAAGTAATCCAGCAAGGAAAACAAAAGTCAGAAGTAACTCCACAATGTTCTTGGTAATTCCATTGTGTTGATGATAATCCATAATGTTGTTGGTAATTCCATTGTAGCAATGCTTTAACCCCTTGGAAACAAAGTCTGTAATCCATTGGAAAAAGTCATATAATCCACAACGGTAAATCCACAACGATTGGAAGTGTTGATTAATCAGCATACAGAGGGGTACCCTTGGATTGAACTGAAGATGCGGCCACTGGATGAAGAGCGGAGACCAACGTCAGGATTGCAGGTCTCCTCCAGCGAAGGTTGTCTCCAGCGACGTCCAGCCTGTGCCGTTCTGGTTCAATGTGTCATGCAATTATGTGGTTTAAGGTGGGCTTATGAAGGGGATTTTACATAAGGCCTTAAACTATATGCACCTGGTGTGTAAGCTATTATGGTTGGGAACAGCTACAACTACCAGTTAAGGGGTGGTTCATGCTGAAAAGGGTAACTACAGGGGTTTATGCCTATAGAAAAGGGTTCCAAACTATTTTTCCATTTCTAACTTGGTTTAAGTTAGCTTTACATGGTAAAATATAGTTTGGTGCAATTGTCTGTTGTCTTTTAGACGAACGACTTGAGATTGGGTGTTTGGTTTCCCATAAATGTTTTTGGAAGTCTATGGCGAGACTTATCAAAAAGAATTAGCTATCCCCCCGAATAGAATTGTTCGAGTAGGTTCGGCTTAAGCGTTTTGAGATCAACAAAGATTATGGTACTTAAGGTAGCAATAATATACATTGACTCCGCAAAGATTGCAATTTAACGAATGAACTGCATGTTGGCATGGTTAAAGGCCTCCTAGTCTCTAACTTAACTTACACACAAGATTCATTCTTACCTCAGAAACAACCAAAACCAATTCAACAACGTTTCAACACCGACAAGAGTAGTGACTAAGCAACTAAAAACATCGTTTCACTGCTTCACCTCACCCTGGTTGTCAGTTTCAGTCACGCTGTCCCGTTTATTTGTTTGTTTCTTTTTAGACCCGCAAGTTTAAACTATGGTTAAGTTTATTATCCATTAGTTATCTTCTGCTTGGATGACCCTTATTCCCACGAGGTCAGATTTTGTGAGATCTTTGTCTCCTGAGGAGTTATTGCACGCCTTGTGTGGTTTAACCTGGTTACGATGTACCCATTTAACAGTTGGCTCTTTTTGGCCTTTACTGATTTTTATCTGGTAGACAACTGGAGACACTTTGTCGGTTATCAGATGGGGTCCAGTCCATCTAGGCATCAGCTTACGGGCGAGAGTTCCGGTCCCGGACTCTCTTCTCCCAGTTTTGGGGGAAAACGTGTAGTACTAGACCCTGTCTCCCACTTGGAGTTCCTCGTGAGAGGCCTTTTGGTCGTAGTACGCTTTGCGTCCTTCAGCTGATTTTTCCAGGTTTTTCTGTGCGAAAGCAAAAGTGTTTTTAAGGTGTCTTTCCAAGTCTTTCATGTATTGTTGTGTAGTGTAGGCTGTTGCCATGGCAGCATCGCCTGGTTGGTACAACAGGTGCAGAGGGAGAGTCATTTGTCGACCCGTCATCATCTCGAAAGGAGAGATGCCGGTCGACGTGTGTGGAGTGGCCCTTATGGCCATGAGGACCAGAGGGAGTTTCACGTCCCATTCCTTGTGGTTTGCGGCTACGTATTTTTTCAAAATACTCACCACAGTCCTGTTTGCTCTCTCAACCTGGCCTGAAGCCTGTGGGTGGTAGCCAATATGGAAGTTGGCTTTGACGCCTAGCGTCTTCCACAGTTCCTTCATTACTTCACCTGTGAAGTGTGTACCTTGGTCTGAGTTCACCCTAAGGGGAAGTCCAAACCTTGAGAATACATGATTCATTAATAACATAGCAGTGGTTTGTGCTGTGTCATTAGGGGCTGGTAGACATTCTACCCATTTGGTAAATGCGCAGGTTACCGTGAGAAAATATTTATTTCCTCTAGAGGTCTTAGTGAGTGGTCCGACCCAGTCAATCTGGAGATCCGACCATGGAAATGCAATGCCTCTACTATGCAGTGGTGCTCTGTGAAGTGGTCTGGATGGTTGAAACTGGCCACAAACCAGGCACCCTTTTATGTAGTCCTTGACATCCTTTTTCATTCCAGGCCAATAAGCAATCTGTTTTAATGCTTTCAGCGTGGCATTGTCACCCTTATGTCCTGCGGACGGAAGGTCATGTGCATGGACTAACATCACCCCCCTGTGGTCATGGGGGACCACGAACACAGGTGAGGACGTCCGTCCATGAGCAAAAGTTAGGATGCCCTTAAGTAGTTTTAGCTGTTTGCGCAGCTGAAAGAGGACTTTAAGGTCTGGATTGGAATCCAGCTCGTCTTTCGATGGAGTGTATTTGTCTGGGTCAGTCAGATACAGCATCATCGAGTTAATTGCAGGATCCAACTTCTGAAGTTGGATGATGTCTGGGTCAGTCAGCATCGGGCGTACAGAAACTGTGTTATCAGCAGGTTTAGCTGCAGCTTGTGCGCGTGTGACTGCCATTACCTCAGTTGTAGCTTGTGACGACTGAGTATTGAGTAGCCAGGAGGGGTCAAAGGACCACGTGGGTCCGTCAACGGCTCCTTCTTTGGCTAGGGAGTCTGCAAGGTCATTGTAGTGCTTGTCATTGCCTGGGACTCTGGAGTGTCCTGGAACTTTCTTCCAGAATATCTGTAGATCATGTGATGTCACTAAGTGATCACATGTCATGAAAAGCTCTTTGTGTTTTACCACCTTTTTGTTGCTTGTGAGAAAACCGTTCTGTTTCCACAGAGCGAGATGACACAAGAAACTGAGTCGAGCATAGTTAGAGTCAGTGCAGATGACTAGCGTCTGGATGGAGCGTTCCACTGCCATCTGTAGGCCTATTAGGATTGCTGCTATTTCAGCGTACTGAGAAGACTGAGAGCCTAATTTATAGCCAAATGTGACCTGTTCTAGGTCTTGGAGGAGTACTCCTCCAACACCTGCTTTGCAGATTGTCTCGTGGTGGAATGAGCATCCATCCACGTACATTGTTGCCATATCTTTGCAGATATTGCTATCGAAGAAGTGGTGATTTGGGTCCTCAGCAGCTGAGGTTTTGCTCACAACCGGCTGTTGGGTGGCTGGTACATCCTGTGTACATTCTTGGCAGATTGCCAAATCAGTGCCCAAGTGCGACTTCTTATTTTGACCGTAGCGGATGTCTAGGTTAAAACTTTGAAGTGCCATAAGCCATGTTGCAACACGTGAGTTTGTCACCACACCATCTCTGATGCGTTGGCTGTTCAGAAACGTTACTGGCTGGTGTTGTGTCTCAACAAT
>NW_023619562.1:0-767 GCF_014905685.2 Nematolebias whitei
TGTACTTATTGTGTGTACTTATTGTGTGTACACTTATTGTGTGTACTCATTGTGTGTACTTATTGTGTGTACTTATTGTGTGTACTTACTGTATGTACTTATTGTGTGCACTTATTGTGTGTACATGTTGTGTGTGCTTACTGTGTGTACTTATTGTATGTACTTTTTGTATGTACTTACTGTGTGTACTTATTGTGTGTACTTATTGTGTGTACTTACTGTGTGTACTTATTGTGTGTACATATTGTGTGTACTTACTGTCTGTACTTACTGTCTGTACTTATTGTGTGTACTTATTGTATGTACTTTTTGTGTGTACTTATTGTGTGTACTGTGATTGTGATGGAGCGTCTCACACACACACACTGTGACTACTGTCACTGTGTACTTACTGTGTGTACTTATTGTGTGTACTTATTGTGTGTACTGTGATTGTGATGGAGCGTCACACACACACTGACTACTGTCACTCTGTACTCATTGTGTGTACTTATTGTGTGTACTTACTGTATGTACTTATTGTGTGTACTTATTGTGTGTACATATTGTGTGTACTTACTGTGTGTACTTACTGTATGTACTTACTGTGTGTACTTATTGTGTGTACTTACTGTGTGTACTTATTGTATGTACTTTTTGTGTGTACTTATTATGTGTACTGTGATTGTGATGGAGCGTCACACACACACACACACACACACACAAAGCCACGCCCCCTCCAGTCAGTTTGTCTCTTGACAGTAAAGTGTGTAATGTTTGTTTCCACA
>NW_023619562.1:867-1793 GCF_014905685.2 Nematolebias whitei
CTTCAAAGGATGTTTCCCTGATCATGTGACTTTGTTCATTTTCTCTTTGCTTCATTATTTTTGTTTTCATGAGGATTTAGAGGCAGAACGAGCTGAACTCATCAAATTGTTTTTGTTTCAGTTGTGTACATCAAGTGGACTTTACTTGAAAGTACTGTGGATGTTGTTTGGTGCACAGAGTGAAGAAAGGTGAAGCCTGGTGGGGGCGGCTGTAGATGAAGAGCTGCTGCCCGACACCGAGGAGCAGAGAGGGGATGTGTAAGGTCGTCACAGAGAAGCTAACAAGGTGTGTGTTTTTTTCAACCAGTTCCTTTTCCGTTGTGGAAACTAAATCATTGCTTGGAGGGTGTGAACGTCTCCACCTGCCAGTGGATTTGTTTGGAGGACTTTCATTCATTCAAGAAATGTTTGTTTGCAGAAGAACCCTGTGACACTGATCACACTCATTTATCCAGCTCTTCTTCAAGTGTTTGTGTCAGTAAAATATTGGGTGTAGAATGGAGCTTGCTCCCTGCTGAAGCTGCTGCCCCCCCGACCTGACTCCAGAACAAGCAGAAGATCATGGATGGACCTGGCCTCCATTAGAAAGACTCCAACATGAAGCAGCTCAGAGAGAACATCAACTCTGAAAGTCCTGAGACCAGTTCACCCAGTACTTCTTCCAGTCACATCTTGTGCTGGAGTCTGTTTGTCAGTGACATCATTACAGAGCTGGTAATGGACCTTATTCACAGTCAGAACTTTTAGACCTGATGTTGTGAATAAATGTGAGAATGGACGTTCAGAACATGTTAGGATGTGAACTTGTGTTGTTTTAGTCAGGACAGTCATTAGAGACAGAGTGTGTGAGGGACAGAAATGGACATTAGAGAGACAGACTGTGAGGGACAGAAATGGACATTAGAGACAGAGTGTGTGAGGGACAG
>NW_023619562.1:1803-2303 GCF_014905685.2 Nematolebias whitei
AGAGACAGAGTGTGTGAGGGACAGAAATGGACATTAGAGACAGAGTGAGGGACAGAAATGGACATTAGAGAGACAGACTGTGTAAGGGACAGAAATGGACATTAGAGAGACAGACTGTGTGAGGGACAGAATGGACATTAGAGACAGACTGTGTAAGGGACAGAAATGGACATTAGAGACAGAAAGACAAAATGTTGTGGAGAAATAGTCATCAAGAGTCAAGTCATCAATCTCAGCTCCAACTACGTCAAATGTTAGCAAAATATCTGTGAAACTGACTGAATTATAGACATTTCTGTGTTTTCTAACATGAGTTTTCTGTTCAACCATCAAGAACTGGGTCGGCTCCAAAACTTAAACCAGTTGTAGACGTACATCCAACGATTATCTCTGGAAAGTTTAATTAAAATATCTTCACTGGTTCATGAGATATTTTGCTAACAGGCAGAGTTGAGTTGAAGAATTGAATGGCAGAATTTTAAACCAAGGTCTCAGACAAT
>NW_023619562.1:2403-9097 GCF_014905685.2 Nematolebias whitei
CCCAAACGTTACATCAATATCTGTAAAACTGAATTATAGACATTTTTTATGTTTTTAAGTTCAGTTAACTGTGGCAGCCATTGTAACTTCAGCTGACTCCAAAAACTAATCAGTTGTAGACGAACATCCAACGATTACTTTCTGCAAGTTTCACTCAAACTCATCTAGTGGTTCATGAGATATTTTGCTAACAGACAGACAGCAGCCATTGTGACAACAAGTGTAAAGTTTGCAGTGAATCTCTGCAGCTTTTTCTCTCCTCTCTCGTGACTTCTCTGATCAATAATGTTGAAGTGATGGATCCTGCAGAGTGATCACATGACAGCAGCAAGAATGTGAGTGAAGAGACAGGAAGTAAAGCAGGAAGACTGAAGCAGCATGAAAATGAAGACGTGGACGGAGAAATGAGCTCCATGAAGCGTTTGGACTCTCCATTTGGACAGAGCAGCTGCAGCTGAAGCTCTGATTCACAACAACACAACAGCTCTGCTTTAAAGACAACAAGACACTTTCTAATGTCCACTTGTTGTCCACAGTGTCCAACTGTCCAATCAAACAGCTGAATGACTGAAAGGTTTTTATTCTGATATTTTACTGACAGACATTGTTCATACATGACCCGACCACAACCTGTGGGTCAGAACACTTTGGACCTTTAACACGGGGCTCTTTTTATTATTTATTAGCTCTTATTAACATTTATTTATGAATGTTGTTGTTTTAAAATTCTGTTTGTTTGTTGTTTGTTTCTATTCCACCTGTTTTTTTTATTTATTGGAAGTTTTGCACAGACACAGACTTTGTAAATCTGTTTGATGTTTCCATAGAATGACAATAAAGTTTGTGAAGAATGATCCAACTTAAAGTTGACAGAAGTGACGTCATGCAGTTCATCAGTTCACCGCCAGAGGGAGACAAACCCCCACAATCAACCTCACTGACACTTTTACAACAACAACAATCTGTCATTAGGAGATTTAAAGGCTCTTCTCAGTCTGGCAGTAACATGCTCAGTTTTTAATCATGTGATGAAACAAGGGCTGCTGGGAAATGGAGTTCTAATAAATAAACAGGAACTTGTGAACATAATGGAAGTAAAAATATATTTTAAGTGACTCAAAGGCCACTGAGTTGTCTGTTTCTGCACCATGTGAGCTGTGGAACCAATAATTGTAAAAATGATGTTTACATCTGTTAAAAACTGTGTTTAATAAAAACATTATTATTATCTGAAGTGAATAAAAGTTAAATCTTGATGTAGAAAAGACATCTATATTGACCGTCCGATGGACGTCAGAAAAAGACGTCATCTGGCGTCACAGTCTGCACCTGCGAGGGACCAACATTAGACGGGCAAAAAAGACGTTGTTTGGACGTCTCCTTGCGCAGTGGACATGTGTGAAGTGCAGCAGTCGGACAGAGGATCTGCTGGTTGGGGGGTGTTCTTGTTAACTGGTCGGGCTGTCAGAACTGGGGCTTTGCCTCCAAATAGACATTAAAGCTGGTCTCTTGTTGCAGACATCCAGACCACAGGAGAGACACCGGGTCCTTCCAGCAGCTCCTGTTGGCACAGTCCTCCCTGAGACCACTGGAACCTCACAGAGACCAGGAAGTGAAGGAAGACCAGCTAAGTTAGCTGTTAGCTGGAAACTCTAGCTGATCATGAAGACAAATATTCAGCTGTTCACTTCAGCAACACTCACAGTTCTGTCAAAGTGAAACAGAAGAGAATTGTCATCAGACATTAATGTTGATGAGTTCCCTCGATGCTCAATGTTCATATTAAATCTTAAAGTGTCTGTCATGGTTGGTTTGAAATCAAAGCTTTAAAAATGACTTGTAAAAGTGTGTGTAGGGGCCGAAGCTGCTCTGTTGCAGAGGCTTTGATGTTGACTTGTACTGTTGTCAGTTCTTAGTGCAGTTCAAGTGTTCATGTCTTGTTTCCTCTCCTACTAGGATGATCATGAGTGCATTATGAAAGAGGACATGGAGGGACGGCTGTTTGAAGGAACAACGGGTTCAGAGGTGCCTCGAGTTTTGTAAATATCCAGACCAACGCTCTACAAGCTGCTGAGACAACAGAAAACAGTTTTCAGTGAAATCTCTGATCAGGAATTAGACACAACAAGAACTGACATCAAATCTGAACGTCCTCATGTGGGAGAGGTTCTGCTTGATGGACATTTGTGTGCTCAGAACATCATGGTGCAAAGACGGCGTCTCAGAGAATCTATAAAAAGTGTTGATGGTCCTGGTGTTGAGTCCTGAAGGACGACAACAAAACAAAGAAGAGTGGACACTGAGCCTTTTCCAAACTACATGTGGCACAAAGATGGCCGCCACAAACTGATCCGCTGGAAGTTCCTTGTACGTTTGTAGAAAGAGATGTTGGAGTAACAGATGATAAGTGATGTTGTTCTTCAGGCTTTGACTCCAACTGCAGCTACGAGGACTGCTATACCCCAACATGTTCATCAATGGGCTCAAAGCAGAGAGCAGTGCACAGCACATGCTGCCACACATGATATGTTGGGACAAACAGCTGTTTGAAGTTTGTATCACTGACTCATCATGACAGTGACAGACAAAGATCCAACACTTCTTCTTCTTCTATACAATTTAAACACAAAACCTAAAACTGAATGTAATCTGAGCTTTTCTTACAATTTAATGTTCACTAGTATAAACGTTATTATGGATATCTATAAACTCTGTTCTTCTTGTAAAAATGTCTTCTGACTTGAAGGAAACCTCTTATTGATGTATAAAATGTAAACACAATGAGGACTGTGATTATATGGTACAAAAGCTTGCCTTAAACAAAGAGTAGATTATAATCTGGTGACACAGTCAACGTGCTAATGGACACACATCAACCTTTATCTTGTGAAAACTTGATAAACGGACTTGAACTAGATTATTCAGAATCTGTGAATTTAGTTCATAAATTTTAGTTGAACTCTAAACATGAATTAATCCAGTTTTAATCTGTGTGAACTGAACTTTGAACTGGTGCCAGTGAGGGGTGAACTTGCACAACACTGATTCCCCCCACATGTTGTTCATCAGTTTCCTTCAAGAAGACGTCACAGAGGCCACAGGCAGATAACAGATTTATTCATGTTCACTTCAGATCCACTGTAGGATCATATTTGATCACAAATAATCTCATGCAGTGAAATTAGTTTCTGTCTTTGTGTTTTTAAAGACTGTTATCAAATAAAACTTTGACCTTTACACATGAACTTTACTTCCCTACCAGCACCTTGTACAAAATGTCATTTAGTTGATGAGATCAAGATCATTTGACTGATTTTATTGATGTTCATTCATTAGAAATAATCAGTTCAGAAGTCTTGTGCTTCTTTCAGATTAAAATCAAATATAATCTGAGTTTTGAAGTGCATGAGAGCTCCACATTCTCCAGTTCTGAGTTGAGGAAGCTCCAGACAGGAAGAGAAATGTCTTCAACCACCAACAGAAGTGCAGTTGTTGAGTTTTTGAATTGTTCTGGGATTTGCTGCGTCCTGGATGATCGGAAATCTAATCCAGCATGTTCCTTCACGTGAAACTTTCCTAATCTGTCGTGCTGCCATGTTGTTTTTACAGAGAAACACTGTCCTGTCGTGACCTTTGTGTTTCCTTTGTGACCATTCTCTGAGCATTGCACAGTCTGACCTTCAGGGTGAATTTGTTGGGGTGTTTATTCCCAGGAAGATTGTCAACCACCTTAAATTATTTCCACTTGTGAAAATTCTTAGTCTCTGTAGAACGATGGACTCCATCTAATATTAAAGATCTTATTCCATATTTTGCTAACAGAGCACGTTGCTCTCAGACTGCAGGTTTACTTGTGGTTCCTAGAGTTTCTAAAGGTAGAATGGGAGGCGGAGCTTCCAGTTGTCAGCCTCTGCTGGAGGTTTCTTGCTGTTTAAAGGGGGTTGTTTCTTCCCACTGTGGCCTTCGTGCTGCTCAGGACGAGATACTGGCTCAAAGTAAAGACCTGAAAGAAACCATTGGACCAGTTTGTTGCTAACTGGTATTTTATAACTGCTTTTCACTCAATCTGACAACATGAATCAGATTATAATCCCACTGAATGGATTGAACTGTAGCTGGATTGATTCAGACTGTTCTGAGATGAATTTTGTTGTGATGTGGCTCTAAATGAAAGAACTGAACTTCCCTGTGGTTACAGATGTGAACCAGTAAACTTTGATTTTCCAGATGTGTCCAACACAAACAACTTTGGTGTTTTTATTTTGGACCAACTACAGCCATGCAGCCGTTCTCTAAGTGAAGCTTCAAGCCCCTCAGTTCCAGTCCAGATGTCAACAAGCAGCATGTCAGAGCTCCAGATGTTGTGTTCCTCAGTCCACCTCTGTGCTGTTTGTGCTCATGTGTCAGGGAAAGACTTGTGAGGACAACAGCTTTTTTTTCATGCTGTTGTCGTGTGCTGCTGGTTAGAAGCAAAGTGTTGCACAGTTCAGGCCAAAGCTCACGCTGCAGTCCCAGAACAACTGCTTTGACACTTTCACACTGTTCTTTCATCAACTGGGACTTTTCTCTGTCATCTCACATTTATTCTGTACAATCGTGTTCAACAAACACCAGAATAACTTGTTCATGTTTGTAACTTCTACACTTTGAACTCATTTCTGCTGATTCAGCAGGTCAGAGGTCAGCAGCCTTTCTCATCAAACAACCACCACTATTTTATATCTGCAAATACTTTTCTTAATATTAAAGAAACATCATCTGTTTGATGCCAGTCTTTTTAAATAAAGAGTCTCTGTGACCTGCTAGCTCTCAGAGTGTGTGTTAGGGACGACTCTCAGCTACTTCAACATCTGGTTTTTGCTCAACATCTGTAAAACTGACTCAGTTGTAGCATGTTTGTGTTTTCTAAGCTCAATTATCAGATTAACTCCTACAGTTAATCTGTTGTACGTATACATTCAATTACTTTCTGAGAGTTTCATTAGAATACATTTACTGGTACATGAGGTATTTTGCTAACAGACACACAGGCAGGCTAATATGAGTGCCAGACTTTGGTGGTGGTGCTAAAAAGTTCATAGTAACACAGCAGAGGTGTTTGTCCCTTGTTGATGTGAATATTTAGGTTTGAATCCTCTTGATTTGTCTCTAAGTTGATGGAAGCATCAAAGTGATGCATGTAGAACAGAAACTAAAGGTTCTGACATGTTCTCAGTCTCCAAGAGCAGCTGCACAACCTGAACATGTGCAGCTGCTCTGGCCCCAGTCCTTTGTTGCAAGTCTCAAGAGTTCAAGAGTTTGATTCTCATCATTCCACAACATGACATGCATGAGGAGGAACCAAACAGTTCCTGAGCTCCTCTTATGTCAGCATTTAAGAAGTAAATAAGAAAATAAAAACTAGGGCATGAATTAAAAAGTCAGAAGAATCAATAAAAAGTAACCCCTCCCCCCTTACAGACACATGTGCACACGAACTTGAAGCAGCAGTCCATCAGTGCAGGTATGATGTCATAAAGGGATGAAGCAGTGGAACATGTCAGTGCAGTCTAAGTGTAGATAGTGCACGTCACAGCTGTGCACGAGGTTCCATCCAGTTGTGGGCTGTGGCAGAGTTCCTGAGTGTGACGGCAGCTGGAAGAAGCTGTTCTTTAGCTGCTTGTTCTGGCTCTGATGCTACACAACCTCCTGCCAGAGGGGAGTGGGGCAAAGTGGAAGCATTTAGTAACTTTCTGTCCACTTGTCAAACGTCTGAACCAACGATCTCTACAGGAGGAAAGTGTCCTGTTCTCACTGCTGTCTCCAAACAAAAAGTGTGTTTCTCCAACCTGTTTTTATTGAGTCATTGTTCAGAAGCAGCGGAACATGGATCTGTTCAATGTTTCTCTTCAAACACTTCAACCTCATCAACATGAAACAAGTGAACAGCATGAAGCACACCAAGTTTAGAAAGCAGGAAGTGATTGTGAAGGTGAAGACAGAGGACGACTCTGTGGGACATCCAGCGCTCCGTCAGACCTGGTCCTGGACGGAGTGGAGCGGCTGTTTGGACAAAGCCAGAGAGTGACAGGAACATCCAGAGGACAGATTACATTTCATTTCATCACAGCTCTCAGATGCTGCAGTGATGACAACAACAAGGAAGACAGCTTCTTTACTTTCATGGAAATGATTCATGTCTTTTCTCTTATTTGGACACTTTCAGACACTTGATGTTGATTTATTTTCTCACACTTCACCTGCTTCTCTTTACTGCTGCCAGAAAGGAGAATGATGAAGTGATGTTATTTAGAAGAAAATGTCTCGCTCACTTTTCTTCATGTCACTGCCACAAGTGACAGCAGCTCTCTGCATGTGCTGCATCACTTGATTTATGTGACAGGAGGAAAGGAGAGGTGTTTGTGAACTCTTCAAAGTGAGCTCTCGTCCAGTGCTCCCTCAGCAGGAGCTCTAAGCCTTCCTTCTTCTGTTCTCCTCCATCCTGTTGGAAGCTGCACACTATTGACTTCAGCTCACATGTTCTCTTTGATTCAGACTCTGCAGGTTGTCAGAGATCAGCTGTGCCTCTCTGCTCTCAGCTCTTCAATCCAACCCCTCCCATCTGACACAACTGGATCGCACTCAGAACCGTCTGACTCTGGAGTGAAGGAGCTCCCTGGTTTTCTACAAACTCCACTCTATAGACAGAAGACTG
>NW_023619563.1:0-9088 GCF_014905685.2 Nematolebias whitei
GGGCAGCTTGATCAGACGGCGTACAGTCTCCGACACCTCCTTCGGCTTGAAAATTGGCTCCGAACAGCGCATCCGTCGTGATGGGGCCTTCCCGCGAATCCATTTGCAGCTTCTCTGACAGGGAGGGGGAGTGACAAACTAGGTGGACCTCTGAGCCATTGTCTCACTTCCGGTAAGATGGCGCCCGTGTACATGGCCTGCAATCTACCTCTGACGATACTGTTTGGATTATTTCTGCTTTTTTCTTTTTTTGTCTGGGATATCAACTCCGCTGCTTGTGTATGACCGACAACAGCTCCTCGATCTTCGATTGTCTGTTTCTGCTGTCGCTGATTCAGACCATTTTGATCGTGACTCGGGCCCCCCCCCCCCCCCTCCACCCCTTCTGGAAGACGTGCCTGCTTGTTTACGCTGGGCCCCAAGCCTGCCTTCTCGGAGATATCGATCCAGACGCCGGGGTAAACGTGCTGGCCGGCTGGTAAAACTCAAAGCTCTGCGTGGTCAACGTTTCCACAGCCAGATTCCTACGTGCCCAGACCAGGGAAAATATGGGTGCTGTCTACCGGCCCGGCGCTTGGACCGTCCTGCAGGCGCTGTTTTTAAAAATCTGCAACCGTTGGCGCGCACCACCCCCACCATGGCTGGTTCTGTCGGACCAGATCAGGATGTGCCTCATCAACACAAGGTCTGTTGCCAACAAGACTTTTATCCTAAATCCATCCATCCATCCATTTTCTTTACCCGTTTATTCCATTTTGGGTCACGGGGGTCGCTGGTGCCCATGTCCAGCAATCACTGTGCGAGGGGCGGGGTACACCCTGGACGGGTACTTTTATCCTAAATGACTTTTTTAAAGACGAGGGACTAGATTTTCTTTTTCTCACTGAATCCTGGTTGCCTTTGGGTGATTCAAGCGCCTTGGTGGAACTTTTACCTCCGGACTGTCTGTGTTTTAATGCCCCGCGGCAATCAGGTCGGCGGGGTGGTGGAATATTAACTGTATTTAAATCAAACTTTTCCTGTAAACAGTTGTCCACCCTCATGCCCTGCTCCAGTTTTGAGCTGAGTGCTTTTGAACTCGGACATTCCCCGCCCGTTCTGTGTGCGATTGTTTATTGCTCCCCTCGTTCCAAGGACTTCATAAGTGAATTCTCTGATTTTCTGGCTTACATCACACCAAGATATGGTCACTTTATTATTGTTGGTGACTTTAATATTCACGTCTGTTGTCAGGAGAAGCCGTTAGTGAAGGACTTCCTTGATTTGTTGGACTCATTTAATTTAACTCAACATGTAAATGCTCCCACCCAACAACACGGTCACACTCTGGATCTCATTTTAACACGTGATGTCTCTGTTTGTAATTTGGTGATCGGTGACAATGTTCTCTCAGACCACATGCCTGTCTTGTTTGATATCATCCCGCCTTGTCCTATTGCTAAGTCATGTGATTCTGCACGTACTTCACGCGCCATCAACCGTTTCACTGCTGCATGTTTTACTGAAGCTTTTAGCTCTGAGAGGATCGATCAGCTCTCAGTGTCTCTCTCCACCGAGGAGCTAACCTCTCAGCTTAACTCTGTTTGCTTAAATATTCTGGACCGTGTTGCTCCCATTAAAACCAGGAAAACAAAACTTTTATCAGAACCATGGCTTAATGACGTCACTCAAGCCGTTAGACAGCAGTGTAGGAGAGCTGAACGCAGGTGGAGGAAAGACAGGCTGCAGGTTTCTTTTCAAATCCTAATGGAGATTTGGCGTCATTATCAGAAGGCAGTTAAAGCCGCCAAATCGAAGTTCTTTTCTGCAATAATTGCCTCAAACTCCCACAACCCCCGAGCCCTTTTTTCCACCCTGAACTCAGTTCTACACCTCAGTGAACCTTCACCTCTAGAAGCTTCAACTGAGCTGTGTGAAAACTTCCTCCGTTTCTTTTCTGAAAAAGTTGCAAACACCCGGGCACTCATTTCTCCACCTGCTCATGATCCGTCCATCCCATCTCATTGTGTTGCTGTTCTGGACCACTTTGAGCCCATCTCTCTGTCTTCCCTGGAGCAGGTCATGTGCGGCATGAAGCCATCTGGCTCCCCTTTTGACGTTGTCCCCCCTCGACTCCTTAAGGAGCTTCTTCCTGTTCTGGGCCCTCCTGTTCTTGGCATTGTGAACAGCAACTTAGCCTCAGGTGTGGTGCCAATAACTTTTAAACATGCTGCTGTCCAACCTCTCCTGAAAAAACCTAGCCTTGACCCCTCAGTCATGTCCAACTTCCGGCCTGTCTCCAGACTCCCATTTGTCGCTAAACTGCTGGAAAAAATAGTGGAGTCCCAGCTGAAATGCTTTCTAGAGGATAATGCCATCTTAGAGCTATTCCAGTCTGGCTTTAAACCTCTCCACAGCACTGAAACTGCTCTACTCAAGGTTTTTAACGACATTCTCCTATTCACAGACGCTGGTGATTCTGTGCTCCTTCTCTTACTGGACCTCGCATCTGCCTTTGATACAATTGACCACGAGATCCTCATTGCGAGGTTAGAGCAGTGGGTGGGCATCACTGGGTCAGCCCTCGAATGGTTTAGATCTTACCTCGCTGACTGGTCCTTTTGTGTCTCCATCAAAGATTTTAGTTCAGCCTCGGCAGCGCTTAAATGAGGGGTACCACAAGGGTCCATCCTTGGTCCTCTTTTATTTTCTTTATACCTGCTGCCACTAGGTGCTATTTTCAGGAAACATAACATACCTTTTCATTTCTACGCAGACGACTGCCAAATCTACTTCCCCCTCAGACTCAACGGTACTCGCTCTATGCAACCGTTACTGGACTGCCTGGCTGACATCAGAGATTGGATGGCTTTAAATTTCTTGAGTTTCAACGTTAAGAAATCTGAAGTTATGCTGTTTCCTCCCAATGACACAATCACCAACCACTGCATCGACCTATCCGTTCTGTCACCGTTAGTGAAACAAAGAGTCACTAATCTAGGAGTGATACTTGACCCTTCTTTGAAACTCAATAATCATGTAAACATGATTGTTAAATCCTGCTTTTTTCAGCTGAGGCGACTGTCTAAGCTGAAGCCCATATTGTCCAAAAATAACCTGGAGACAGTAATTCATGCATTCATTACATCCAGGCTCGACTATTGCAACTCACTCCTTTTTGGTATCAGTCAGACCTCCATAGCTAGACTCCAACTGGTCCAAAATGCAGCAGCCCGGTTTTTGACCAGCACAAGCAAAAGGGAGCACATTACACCTGTTTTGGCCTCCCTACACTGGCTTCCGGTTCACCTTCGAATCAAATTCAAAATACTCTTGTATGTCTATAAATCACAAAACAGCTCTGCCCCCTCCTATCTTACTGATCTGCTCCAGCCGTATGTCCCACCACGTTCTCTCAGATCAGCAGACCAGTTGCTCCTAACAGTCCCAGGAACCCATCTCAAGCGCAGAGGTGACAGGGCCTTCTCTGTAGCAGGCCCAAGACTTTGGAATGAGTTACCTCTGCTGGTTAGACAGGCCCCCTCCCTCACAGTTTTTAAATCTCGCTTAAAAACACACTTCTATTCCCTGGCTTTCTGCACTGTATGATCTGTGCTGAGTCTGTGTGCATCACACTGTGTTGGTCATGTTGCAGTTGTTGTTGTTATCCATTATTGTTTTTGTCGGTTTCTACTTTTTGGTGTCCTGTTATGTAATCTGTTGCTATGTGCTTGTTCTGTTTGTCCCTGTACAGCACTTTGGTGTGCTTTGTCACTGTTTAAAGTGCTTTATAAATAAATTGGTATGGTATGGTATCAAGGCTGCGACACAAGACAAGACAGACAGCAGATGAGGCACACGGGTTGAGGGTGACGTCAGACGCCTGCAGAGGGAGCTCTTCATCTCCTGAGGTAGGTCTGTCCCTCTGGCCTCTGAGATGCTGTACGTCAGCGGCGCAACGTAATTGTTTGCTGCGGCCGACTGGAACGCATGGTGGTGAGCTCGGTTGGAGAGCGACGTCACTGTCTGGTCATGCCTCCCTGGAGGCACAGGACACTGGTCCAACCTGGACATCTTTGCTCCGAGAGCCTCCTCCAGGCTTGGCTCCAGGGGGGCACCAAGGGAATTTCCGCTCGGTAAACCCCTCCACTCTGGTGATGGGCGCGGATGTGGAAAACCGGCGCTCTCAGTCTACCAGATCCGGCTGCAGCCTCGTTCCAGTAGGACGTCACTGCTGGGAAACAAGGCCAGATGGGATCAGGACAGCGAGCCAGGGTGGAGCCAAAAAACCTTCCCGCTAGATCATCCGATCTGGGCAGGGGAAGGAGAGGGACGGAAAAAAGTCTCTTTATGCCGCCTCCTGGATTATGCCGAGCAGCTTCGAGAGGAGGGCGCCGACAACTGGGAGCAGTGTGGTCGCCGATGCGAAAAGGCCCAGGGGGGCATTCGTTCAGCCCCCCTCATTCCGACACTACGCTTTCCAGGAGGGAGTGAGCAGCGGGGGCTGCTGCTGACGTCGCCTGTCCCAGAGGAACCGTCCGATTCGCTCTGAGAGTCGGCGATAAAAGGAAAAAAGGGTTGATGGAATCGTCCAGCGGGTAGCAACCCGCCACTGAAAAATATTCCTTGGTGCTTACCTTGAAACAAGGCTGCTTGTGTGCTTCTCCTCGGGGAGGAGAACTCACTGGGATGGCAGGAGGTTGGCGTGGCTTGACCCCAGGCAGCCTTAACAAAGGTTGTGCCGGTCAAGCTGGACAACTTCCCTTCTTCGTTCTTCTGACAGTGTTATTAGCTTGCTGAAGAAAAATGGGAGCCGATTACCCGCTCTTAACATAATTTATATGGACCAGGTGAGGCCCACACAGCAGGTGGGCATGGACTAAATTTTTTCAGTCCGATGTGTTGCATGATGGGATAAAACCCACCAGTGACAGCTCTTAAAGGGCAAAGCCTATACGAAATAGAACTTAAGAAGTTTAAAGCCATCCATTCCCTGATGTCAGCCAGGCAGTCGAGCAGAGGTTGAATAGAGCATGTACCATTGTGTGAGGAAAGTAAATTTGACAGTCGTCGGCGTAGAAGTGAAAGGTTATGTTGTGTTTCCGGAAAATAGCACCAAGTGGCAGCAGGTATAGAGAGAGTAGGAGGGGACCCAGGATGGAACCCTGCGGAAACCCCCATTTAAGCTCTGTCGCGGCAGAACTAAAATCCTTGATGGAGACACATAAGGATCTGTCATTGAGGTAGGATCGTGATGCCCACCCACTGCTCCAATCTAGCAATGAGGATCTCATGGTCAATGGTGTCAAAGGCGGCTGTAAGGTCCAATAGGACAAGCAGCACAGAATCACCAATATCTGTGGATCTGAAGATGTCATTAAAAACCTTCAATAGGGCAGTTTCAGTGCTGCGGAGAGGTTTAAAGCCAGCTTGGAATATCTCTAAGATGGCGTGATCCTCCAGGAAGCACTTCAACTGGGACTCAACTGTTTTCTCTAGTATTTTAGAAACAAATGGGAGTTTGGAGACAGGTCAGAAGTTGGAATTGATTGATTGAGTTTTGTTTTTTTCAGGAGAGGTTGGACAGCAGCATGTATAAAGGTTTTTGGCACAACGCCAGTGGATAAACTACTGTTTACTATAATAAGAATGGACAGCCCTAGAGTAGGAAAAACCTCTTTTAGTAGTTGAGGGGGGACCACATCAATGGGGGAACCAGAAGGTTTCAAACTGCACATGACCTGCTCTAGAATGGTCAAATAGAGCTACAGATTGAGGTGGGATGGATGGGTCATGAGTTGGAGGGGAAATGAGAGCCCGGGTGGTCGCAATTTTTTCCAAAAAGAAATGTAAGAATTTCTCGCACAGCTCAGTCGAGGCTTCCAGAGGTGACGGTTCAGTGAGGTGGAGAACAGAGTTTAGGGTAGAGAAGAGGACACGTGGGTTGTGAGAGTTTGAGGTTATGATATCAGAAAAGTATTTGGATTTAGTAGCTTTTACTGCTTTCTGATAACGGCGCCAACTCTCTTTAAGTATTTGAAAAGAGACCTGCAGCCTGTCTTTTCTCCATTTGCGCTCTGCCCTCCTGCCTTGCTGTCTAATGGCCTTGGTGACATCACTCAGCTGTAGTATGACATAATTGTATATATTCATACATTTTAAGACGGGTTCTTCATTTTTCTGACTGTGTAAATGTCGTGCATTGAGTTTAACAGAAATGTAACGAGAGACGTTATTTACCTTTGACCCATCAAATGAATGCGGTCATTTATTTTCAGAATCAAAGTTTAACATCAAACATTTACATTAATTTGGCAAAATATGAAAATAATAACAGACAAGTTTCACAGATAATGGACATCAATCACACGGCGGTGATCGAGGACTTTGCTTCAGATATTTCTAAAATATCTGTACTGATTTTAGGAGAAAGGAGAGTTTAAGATGGAAATGGAGATTTATCTTACAGAGAGATGTGTGAGGGAATTAATCTGTTTGACCTGAAACGTGCACGCTCCTTCAGATCTCAGCTTGCCCACGGTACACTTGGTCGAAAATAGAACCTTCTACCTGGTTGATGATAAAATCAGCGTCGGCGTAGGGTTCCTTTCTGACTCTTTCAGCGTCTCCGTGAGGACTGCCAAACCCTTAGAGAGTCGTACGAGGTTATCCAAACAGAAGTTATAATCCCAAAACATCTCTGGATCATCTTGAATGCGTTTGCATCCAAGAACTCTGAACTCCTTTCATCTCTTTAGCTCTCAGAACTCTGTTACACTCTAGCTCTTTAACTCCATCACTCTGTTAGCACTCTGTGTGGAACTCTTCTTGAACCGGGAAGTTGCCACATTTTAAATGAGTTGACTTCCGGGTCAATTTAGAGCTTTCTGATTCGTGGATGGACCAGAATAGAGGTGTGGTTTGTGACGTAAGATGTTATCAAATTCAAGGGCAGAGAATGAGATTGTTTAAAAACAGACAGAAAGATTATTGCAGAAAACCAGACTTCGTGGAGTCAAACTCTTCTGTATCTTCTGTAAAGATTAAACATGACATTTCTTCTCGGTAAACATTTTAGTTGACCGAAGCCTGAACTTTAACATACTTACAAAACTTGCTCATTGAAGACAGAAAATCAAGAAATGCATATTAACCTGATTTCTTCTTTGAATGAGGAATAAAAATCATTACTTACTGTTTATGTAAAATAAGAATGAGTAGTTCTCTTCAACCTGTAAGCATTGAGTGAACTAACACAATTTGATTATCAAACATTTGTAAAATAGTAATGATCATAGAGAATTGTCTTTTCTACTTGATTAATTCAAGAAAGAAAGTCTCCAGATGGCTCAAACTGTATTTCTGGATGCAGATCAATGAAATAACAGTCTCTGTCCATCTGATCAGATTTGAGGTCAGATCAGGTTCACTACAGTCCCCCCTTTGGAAATCATCGCCTGTCCATGGGGATGAATTCCAACCGTGAACTTAGACCTTCAAATGTCCTTGAGCTTGATGTAATCCAGCAAGGAAGACCAAAGTCAAAAGTAATCCAGCAAGGAAGACCAAAGTCAGAAGTAATCCAGCAAGGAAACAAAGTCAAGGTAATTCCACAATGTTCATGGTAATTCCATTGTGTTGATGATAATTCCATAATGTTGTTGGTAATTCCATTGTAGCAATGCTTTAACCCCTTGGAAACAGAGTCTGTAATCCATTGGAAAAAGTCATATAATCCACAACGGTAAATCCACAACGATTGGAAGTGTTGATTAATCAGCATACAGAGGGGTACCCTTGGGTTGAACTGAAGAAGCGGCCACTGGATGAAGAGTGGAGTCCAACGTCAGGATTGCAGGTCGCCTCCAGCGAAGGTTGTCTCCAGCGACGTCCAGCCTGTGCCGTTCTGGTTCAATGTGTCATGCAATTATGTGGTTTAAGGTGGGCTTATGAAGGGGATTTTACATAAGGCCTTAAACTATATGCACCTGGTGTGTAAGCTATTATGGTTGGGAACAGCTACAACTACCAGTTAAGGGGTGGAAAATGCTGAAAAGGGTAACTACAGGGGTTTATGCCTATAGAAAAGGGTTCCAAACTATTTTTCCATTTCTAACTTGGTGTAAGTTAGCTTTACATGGTAAAATATAGTTTGGTGCAATTGTCTGTTGTCTTTTAGACGAACGACTTGAGATTGGGTGTTTGGTTTTCCCATAAATGTTTTGGAAGTCTATGGCGAGACTTATCAAAAAGAATTAGCTATCCCCCCGAATAGAATTGTTCGAGTAGGTTCGGCTTGAGCGTTGTGAGATCAATGTAGATTATGGTACTTAAAGTAGCAATAATATACATTGACTCCGCAAAGATTGCAATTTAATGAATGAACTGCATGTTGGCATGGTCAAAGGCCTCTTAGTCTCTAACTTAACTACACAACAAAATCCATTCTTCCTTCAGAAACAATCAAAATCAACTAAACAACGTTTCAACACCGACAAGAGTAGTGACTAAGCATCCAAAACATTGTTTCCCTGCTTCCCCTCACCCTGGTTGTCAGTTTCAGTCACGCTGTCCCGTTTTATCAAGGGTAGGTCCTGTGAGTTTAAACTATGGTTAAGTTTATTATCCATTAGTTATCTTCTGCTTGGGTAACCCTTATTCCCACGAGGTCAGATTTTGTGAGATCTTTGTCTCCTGAGGAGTTATTGCACGCCTTGTGTTGTTTAATCTGGTTACGATGTACCCATTTAACAGTTGGCTCTTTTTGGCCTTTACTGATTTTTATCTGGTAGATAATTGGAGACACTTTGTCGATTATCAGATGGGGTCCAGTCCATCTAGGCATCAGCTTACGGGCGAGAGTTCCGGTCCCGGACTCTACTCTCCCAGTTTTGGGTGCAAACGTGTAGTACCAGACCCTGTCTCCCACTTGGAGTTCTTCGTAAGAGGCCTTTTGGTCGTAGTACGCTTTGCGTCCTTCAGCTGATTTTTCCAAGTTTTTCTGTGCGAAAGCAAAAGTGTTTTTAAGGTGTCTTTCCAAGTCTTTCATGTATTGTTGTGTGGTGTAGGCTGTTGCCATGGCAGCATCGCCTGGTTGGTACAACAGGTG
>NW_023619564.1:0-9080 GCF_014905685.2 Nematolebias whitei
CATTCATTCAACCTTTATTTTTACAGGTTAATCCCATTGAGCCTCGGGGACTCATTTACAAGAGAGACCTGAACAACATACTGGCTCCGACCTAAAATCTCAGCTGTCAAACAGTGAAATTAAAAACAGACACTACTTATCCTCACAATTAGATAAATACATTATATCCGTTGTGTGTTTTAATAGCATGACAACTCATCATAATAAAAGACAACTGTTGCTTGTGTAATCAGATGATAATATCACAGTAATTAATAGTTAAGCTGTGAAAGAATAACAGCGCTTTATGTCGCCCTCCCCTCCAACACCACCATTAATCACATTTTCCACTCTGTTGTTATGAAAAAGCGTTTGTGATCATTTGACAGACCATCAAAGGCGTCTATTTAACTAAATGCAAATATAGGCGGCCCCTTTATTGCTTCTGCAGTACAGTCACCGATTCTTATTCTTGCAGTACAACACAAAACAGAACAATCATAAGGTGTGTGCTGCCAGCGGTTACTGATTATAATAAGACAGTAATATTAGTATTAATTTATCCTACACATTTAGGATAAGGCTTTAAAACTATTCCTTTTTCATTCAGCTGCTAATTAAACAAGTAGGAAAGAACAAAATGTGCACATTTAAAATCCTCAGCTTAGCCAGAGAATGCCATTTTGCCTTGTGAAACAATGATTAATACTTTTGTTCAGGAATTTCTTGGAAATACAATAATTCTCAGTCGGGTCATCTAGACTGTTTTTTTTTTTTTTGTTTGTTTTTTAATAGAAACGCTTCACGCTCTATCCGGAAGGCTTCATCCATCACAGTAGTTCCAGTAAACTATTTCCCCACCAAGCAGTAAACTCCTTAAGTGGACCAACCAGTTTACTGGAGCTAAGATGGTTTCTGGGGGCCGTCCTGTCTCTCATCGACTCCTCCCAGGCAGGCAGCCACAGCCAAAGTGGTTCAAGGCAACAAAGTTCATGATCAATCATCCACGTACCAAATCCAATAATTCTCAGTCGGGTCATCTGGACAGTTTTTTTTATTTAATTTGTATTTTTGTTTTTTTTAGTCACTGCATTATTAGTATCTACAAGTGTCGATACTTATAGTGCAGTGGAAAGATACACTATTACATGCTAAAAAATAGTTTTACAAATGCTTATTGTGCTTACATGGTAGTAACTCAGGTCCCGTTTACATTAACATAATTTCTGGTGAAAATGGAAGAATTTTGTTGCATTTGTACTTTTCATTAATATGAAAATAGCAAATGTTTTCACTGACAATAGCACAATTTGAGAACAGGTTCCAGAGTGCAATAATTCAAAAACGACCCGGTGTCCGTTATTGTGTCTTTTCTATTTGCTCCCTGATTAGCCGAATACTGCTCCTAGTAATCTTTATATATATCAGCATACTTCGATTGGCATGATTCCCAGTCAATGTTCTCTTGAAATTTGGCAGTTTTGTAATTCAAAGTCACCCTAAGCAACCTCTGAACCTCATCGTCTGTCCATAGAAACATTTTATTCTCTGCCACCTTGACCGTTGTAGCGACTTTCAGATAGAACGTTTATCGTTTAACGCATGTGCACTTAGAGTTTCAAGTTTCAAAGAACATAGCACAAACTACTGGCATGGCGGAGAATTACAACGTTTCAAAGTCTACCATCTCTGTGTAATCAGAGATTGCAATTAAAACGTTTTCATGTAAATGTGTTAATAGAAATGGGAAAAAAATCCATTGTCTCTGGATCGTTGTCGTGTAAACAGGGCATTAGTCTGAAATGTTTAATATAACAGCTCTAGATGAAATATATAGGTGAACAGATTTGGCTCACTATTTGGCAAAAAAAAAAAACTGGTTAGTTTTGTCTCTTTCTCAAACTTAATTAATAAGCAGTTATTTATAATGTGTTTATAGAGGAATTAATAATATACCTATAAACTAATTATTAGCCATCTATAAGTGGAACTTTATTGTAAAGTGGTGCCATTATAAGGTTTAAAATTACCAACTGAGCCAACATGCCACCCTATAGTAAATATGTTATAAAAAAAAATGAGGCAAAAAACTTGCAAGGTTTGTGTTTAAACGGACTGAGTCAATTTTCCACATTCACTGACATTTTCCATAATGAGACGGAAGATGACCACTTCTGTGAAGGTGTTATTAACGCTGCGTGTGGCCTTCAAAACAGGTCTGAATGAAGACTTTCAGACATATTTACTCAGCGCTGCCTTTAAAAAAGCACAGCTTGCTTTTATTGATTGCGACAAAAATATTAGTGATAGGATATAGATAAATAACTAGTACTGGATATGTACTTAATGAAAAGGTTAAAACTTAAAAACTATAATCCTTTCAGAATCAGTGAAGCTGATAAATGATGCCACTGACACTCTTACAGGTTTCACTCAAAGCCTGAAAAGCAACACTGATTAAACTCACACTATATTGTGTTGCCTGCTTGTTAAAAAAAAAAAAAAAAAAAAGGTTGGCAAGTCTTGACATGTTACACTGATACTGAGTATTTTTAAAAGTACTTAATGATACAAAGCATCTCCTTGTGAAATATTAATGTCCCTGCTCTTCCTCATTTCTATTTCTGTTGTCATGAAGATGACCGTGCAATAAAGCACACATAAGTATGCACCTTTAAACTTGCAGAAGTATGAATGTGCATGAGTCATGCATGTTGCATGTTTCTCAGTTTGGCAATGAGCCAATTTATCTACAGTTTTGTAAACATGTCAAGCATTTGGTGGATGAGAACAAAATGTAGCTCAATTCCAAGTTTAGCCAGTCCAACCTAGCCTCACTAAAATGCACGCCACATTAAGGTTGTTTAAATACACTGTAGTTTGGTTCTTTATACATATTGATCTTAATGGTTTGTCACATGGAATGATCAGGAAGTTGTGAATGCTTGTAAGAACTTGGCAAACTTTGGATATCTTATTAATTCATCATTGTACAAAAGATGCTACACGTTTTTTTTTTCTGCGTTAAGAGCTGCATCTTTCTAATGATTTCTGATATCTTTATCTTAAATGCGCCTTCATGGGATGCTCAGTCACTTAAATCAAAGATTACAAACACAAGCTAAAATCTGGCAAAACGGATTATCTCGTGATAGTAGTATTTTACACCTTGAAAGATTTATGTGGTCTGGCAGTATTATTGGGCTTGGATTATGAGACAAAACTTCAGAATCCAGATTAAACCTACAAAAGTGTGGGGTTAACGTGCAAAGTCTGCACAGAAAGACACCAAATGAGATTCAAACCTGCAGAAGGTGAATGCAGATTTTAACAGATTTCAAGCTGCTTATGTTATTTCTGATAAGATCTAAACATATTTTGTCAGAAACAACAAAGGAGCAGATGAATGGAAGCATTTTTTTTAAATATAAAATACTCCACATTTTATAAAATGACAAAATATATAAAGGTGCTGGTCATAAAATTAGAATATCATGAAAAAGTTGATTTATTTCACTAATTAACATTCAAAAAGTGAAACTTGTATATTATATTCATTCATTACACAAAGACTGATATATTTCAAATATTTATTTCTTTTAATGTTGATGATTATAACTGGCAATGAATGAAACCCCCAAATTCAGTATCTCAGAAAATTAGATTATGGATTAAAACCAATTAAATAAAAGGATTCTTAGAAATGTTGGTCAACTGAAAAGTATGAACACGAAATGTATGAGCATGTACAGCATTCAGTACTTAGTTGGGACTCCTTTTGCCTGGATTACTGCAGCAATGCGGCATGGCATGGAGTCCATCAGTCTGACACTAGTGCTCAGGTGTTATGAGCCCAGGTTGCTCTGATAGTGGCCTTCAGCTCTTCTGAATTGTTGGGTCTGGTGTATCACATCTTCCTCTTCACAATACTTCATAGATTTTCTGTGGGGTTATGGTCAGGTGAGTTTGCTGGCCATTTAAGAACAGGGATACCATGGTCCTTAAACCAGGTACTGGTAGCTTTGGCACTGTGTGCAGGTGCCAAGTCCTCCTGGAAAATGAAATCTGCATCTCCATAAAGTTGGTCAGCAGCAGGAAGCATGAAGTGCTCTAAAACATTCTGGTAGAAGGCTGCATTGACCCTGGACCTCAGAAAACACAGTGAAACAACACCAGCAGATGACATGGCCCCCCAAACTATCACTGACTGTGGAAAGTTGACACTGGAGCTCAAGCAACATGGATTCTGTGCCTCTCCTCTCTTCCTCCAGACTCTGGGACCTTGATTTTCAAAGGAAATGCAAAATTTACTTTAATCAGAGAACATAACATTGGACCACTCAGCAGCAGTCCCAGGAGAGACGCTTCTGACACAGTCTCTTGTTCAAGAGTGGCTTGACACAAGGATTGTGACAGCTGAAACCCATGTTTTGCATACGTCTGTGCGTGGTGGTTCTTAAAGCACTGACTCCAGCTGTAGTCCACTCTTTGTGAATCTCTCCCACATTTTGGAATGGGTTTTGTTTCATAATCCTCTCCAGGGTGTGGTTATCCCTGTTGCTTGTATATTTTTTTCTACCACATATTTTTCTTCCCTTTCGCCTCTCTATTAATGTGCTTGGACACAGAGCTCTGTGAACAGCCAGCCTCTTTTGCATTGACCTTATGTGCACTCCTTGTGCAAGGTGTCAATGGTCATCTTTTGGACAATTGTGAAGTCAGCAGTCTTCCCCATGATTGTGTAGCCTACAGAAGTGGACTGAGAGACCATTTAAAGGCCTTTGCAGGTGTTAATTAGTTAATTAGCTGATTTGAGTGTGACACCAGGTGTCTTCAGTATTGAACCTTTTCATAATCAAATTTTCTGAGCAATTTGGGGGTTTCATTAGTTGTTAGTTATAATCAACAACATTAAAATAAATAAACATTTGAAATATATCAGTCTGTGTATAATGAATGAATATAATATACAAGTTTCACTTTTTGAATGGAATTGCTGAAATAAATCAACTTTTTCATAACATTCTATTTGTATGACTAGCAACTGTATATTTAATTATACAATTTTAAATATTGTGTGTTGGATTTAAATTTTTATTTCAGTTATGGTGAACTTTGGTTTAACAAAAGGTTCTCAAACTTTGCATTAAATTGAAAAAAAAAAAAAAGTCTTAATGCACTTGGAAAGTGAGTGTTAAATCTCATGTGCAGCGCTTCCAGCGAGGTTCTTTCAACAATTGTTCCTGACCTGAACACACTCCAATGTCACTTACTCACTGAGCTGTGCTGAATCCCACCTTAAGTACCATCCATCACTGCACCGTGCCATAACAAGTACAAACATAAGCACAACTTCATATAACAGAGCTCCCCCTCAAGGTTAAAGGGACATGCACGGAATAAAATGAGACTAAAACTGAGCCGAGCTAATGTTATAATATAAGTTTATGGATATATTGTATAGTACGTTCTTTGCAACTTACTATTATATTCTAACAAATCTTATACATCAATATACTGCATGCAGCTTGCACATTATTCTCAATACCTAAACTGTATCACAAATACATACTTCCTTGCTGTGAGCATCTAATGTGCTGACATTTTATTCTAACACACACAACCCACAGCCAAGTTGCACATGTGAGAACATGACTAATTTTCACACCCTGTTAACTCGTATAATGCCTGTGACAAATTCTCATTTTATAATTTCACATTTCATTTTCCCCTCTCTGCTCATGCATGAACTGCATATGATAGAAAACTACTGTTTGAAGGCTTTTGCAGTCTCTCTAAATCTGTGACAACCAGTTAAGTCTCTGATGTGCCAGGTTTCTGCAATGTAAACGAGTATAGAAATGTTGCATTCTGAACGTCAGTTTAATTTGATGTGCAAATATAGCACAGCAGTCACAAACACACTGGCACACAAATTCACCTGTGCACTTCATGGAAATCCCCTGGAAAGTGCACAGTGTGATGAAAAGGACACTTTCCATGTTTAGAAAAGGAAAGCAATTACATTAAGAAGGACACTAATTTAGAAATAGCCCAGTTTTCATGTAAGCCTGTCTGCACAGCCTGTAGTTCCTCTTAAGCTGCACATGGCAGTTTATTGTGATGACTACAATTAAATACCCAAGTGATTTGTGCGCCAGTGGTATTATGACTTATCCCTGTGTGTGCACTGCTCTCTAGAGCAGGATGGGAACAAGGTTTTAGAAATATACTGTTTATACACCATCTGAAAGCAGCGCACACACATGAAATCCTGTCCTCAAAGGATTTGCCATCAAACAGAGGTCAAACCATACAAGTGGTTAACGTGACACAGGAGGACCTCAGTGAAACTAACAATATACAAAGTTCTTACATCCTTAAAGTAGATGATGCAGTCGCTGTTCTCACGTCCAGTTTCAACACTCATGTGGGGATCCATGTTTATGACCCCACTGTACACTTACTGGATTGAGCAGGGTTTTCATTGCAAAGCACAGGGGACAGCTTACCAAGGCCCAAATTAGAAGCAGTGGGGCATTTATGGCAGATTTGTGCCTCATCAGCATTATCTCACACTCCCTGTGGCTTCCCCGCCACCACATCCAAGTTAGATGTTTTTTTTTAACAAGGTAGAGAAAACCCCCAGAGTGTGGATTAAAACACCACTCAACTTAAAGTGGGTTCAAATGGAAACTGACATGTACTTAATTGAGTAAATAATTAACACAAATGGTAATATTGCTGCATCATGCAATAGATTACTAGTTTGAGTCTGTTTCAGTCTGTTTGTGAACATTTACCTTTGAGAAAGCAAAGGTCTTGTTTTAAACATTTTATTTTACCGCATGTCCAATTACTTTTGACAATACATACCATGGGCAAATGGTATACAGTTTAAAGATTGCAAAACACTACAGAAACAGCAAATATCTAAACTTGTGAAACCATCTACAGATGTAATTTGGTTTTCAAGTAAATTAACACAAATGCTGTATGTCTAATATGTTTATGCATCCATTTTCAAAACAAGCGGGGGGGGGGGGCTTTTGAAAAGACAAACGCACTTACCTTGAAAGATGACACAAGTGGGTTTTATAGTGTGCATGTGTGTAAAGTTCCCATGCCATAAAATGAAAGTTTCAGTGAGAAGCCTAAACTCGACATAAGGCAAGTTAAGCTGTGATTGTGGTTCGGCTATCTACAGCAGCTGCATTTAAGCCAGTCCTCTGAAGAGACGATTCTGTATATGTGTGCAAATAATATGCATGTAGTTCTATATATTACATGATTTTAAGACCAATTTAAGGTTTCCTCATCCGTATCCATGGACTTGAGTGGTTTGGCATATAACCTCAATTTATATTGCAATTTAAGTCAGTCTGAGTTATCAGCATGTAATGTCAACATACTCTAACTGTGAGCTTCAGGAGGAAATGTAAGTGCTTAAAGATAAGGAAGTCTTTTGCTTGTTGGACAGTAATAAAACTAATCCAAGTCCTTGCAATCATAGTCTTTATTTGGTTGAAAAAGGGCCAATCTTCCTGTACAGCCCTATACGCTAAGCATGCACTCAGAGAACTGGGGTTACACTACTGACTACTGGTTTTATAAAATATTTTATCCATGTGTCACGTGCAGTCATTAAGATGGCAGTTAGTACACTCCTTATTTTACTTGAGTAGTAGTCACCGCTGCCCTGTGAACTTGTTCAGTTAATAACATTTACATAATTCATCCTGGCAAAGCCAGAGACACAAACGCAGAAACCATGAATTGGCCAAAAGATTCAAAGCAGCAGAAATAACACAGCACTTTGCATGGTGTGCATCAATGGGTACTTTTGAAAACTTACCTGCAGAGATGATGCTCCACACTTACATGGCTAGAGATAACATGTAAGTTGCATGATAGTTGCTCTTTAGTATGACGAGTTTTGTTTCAAATTAAAGTTGGTAACAAAGCCATAAACAAATAGAAACTTATCTCAGAATTTAAAAAAAGAGTTCCTTAAATGCCACAGACACAGTCATTACTTTTGTAAGTAGTGACATGGCTATACGGCAACTGTAAATTCTATATTACCATTACACATCCACACATACAGAGACTGAAGTCCAATTTCATTACTGTATGCAAAGGTGTTAAATTTAGATTTACTGCTGTAGTCAATATGAAAGAAATAAAGATTTACCTTGTATGCTCAGCAGGGACCTTACAAGCCAAGATTCCCCTCTCTGCCCTGAGGAGGAGAGTCAAATGGGAAAAATCAGAAGTCCACTTACCCCACAGAGAGAAGAGGTGAGGATCACAGCCAGGATGAGAGGCCCACAACATTATGATCAAGCCTCACCAGCAACCTTAAAACCCATGATTTATTTTTATTTCATTAATGAATCGTAATGACTGTCTGGGAGCTGGTTGTGTGCTTAAACTAACACAGCAACGATTACATTCATTAACATAGGTCTTATTTATGTTCCCCATGCATCAAGCAGAAAAGACAGCAGGTGACACAGCTTGGACAAGTGAATGCAAAGCATGAGCAGCACCTACCTTAAACCTTTTAAATTGTTGATTTAAAAAGAAAAACTTGATAAAATGAAAGCAACTTTATACACACCGTTCCAGCATGTGTATATGAAGCCACAAACATTACAAAAGGTTTAATGAATTCAGAATATATATACATATTATATATAAATATATATATATATATACTTTGTGTATATACAGTACATACAGACACACAGTAGTCCCTTGTTTATCGCATGGATCTGTACCCTGAAGACCAGCTATAAATGAAATACCGCAAACTAGGAATAATAGTACAAGTAGTAAGTAGTAGTTTATAATACATACATACATATACATATAAATATATATATACATATATATATATATACATATATATATATATATATATATATATACACATGTATATATATATACATGTATATATTTATATATACATGTATATATTTATATATATATATATATATATATATACATACATATACAAATACTTGCATATATATACATATACACATACATATATATATACATATACACATACATATATATATACATATACACATACA
>NW_023619565.1:0-5949 GCF_014905685.2 Nematolebias whitei
GGCTAATAGCTTGTCCAGCTATGATGTGGATTCGCACCATTAGGTTAATCACCTGAGGTGGTACTGTGGTGGTTTGGTTGCTAGCAACTTGGCAGGCCTCTGGAATGGTCTGCCCAGCCTTAAGGCTCGCTGTGTCTAGCACAGGAGGATCCTTTGTGGCTGGTTTTAGGGACCACAGCACCTTGTTGATGGTGTCCACGTGGACACCTAACCTTACCAAAATGTCAGAGCCTATGTAGGATGCATGTGGTAAGTTTTGGATAACGAGAAACGGGTGAACCAGTTCTCGTTGATTCCAGTTCAGTTTTAGGTTAATGACTCCTTCTGCGGTCATTACCTGTGAACTACTGGGAACTAATGGAAAGCGGAAAGCTTTTTTAATTAGTTCTAGACCAACGTGTTTGTGAACCAAGGTTTCATAGAAAGCTCGGTTAATTGCTGATTTATCTGTCCACATAGACAGTGTCATTTTGCCAATCTGCATGTGAACCATTGCTATAGCTGTCAGGGTTGTTCTCACCTCTGAGAGACCCTGCATTTCTATAGCACATAGAGGTATTATCCTGTTAACACTGGCAGCGGCCGTCCTCAGCTCCTCGAACAGTTTAGCTGACATAATTGTTATGTCTGCCCCACCGTCCAAGAGTGCTTCGTGTGTGAGGACACCTTCGAGCGTTACTGACAGGTACGCCTTATTGGCGACCCCCCTTCTGATAAAGTCACACAGAAACCTCTTGGGTTTTTTCTGACGCTTCTTCACGCGTTCAGCCTTATCTGTGTAATCTTGGTTTGTCTGAACCGTCAGCACAGCAGTAGCTGTTTCTGAGTGTTCAGCTTGCGATGACTCGTCATCGTTTGTGTGTGTGTTTACCCCCCCTTCTTCTGATGAGGGGTTGTTTGAGGCAACAACAGCAACGTCTTGGTGTGTTCCACCGACATCTGTAATGTTGTCCTTCGCACCCTCAGATGTAATAGGGATTACATTACTGCAAAGTGCTCTTGGTTGGGTTCCCGTGTCAGTGTGTTTCAAAGTTTCTAACAACCTGCGTATTCTCTCTGTCTCTTCCGAGCTCAGAGGTGTAGGGCCTTGTTTCTGGAACATTTGTGATTTTTTCGCCTCGGTTCGTTTCGTCCGAGGTGGGGGACGGTCAGGTACGTCTTTCGGGGGTTCCTTCACGTACTGCCCCTGATGATATGGGTTCCCATATCGTTGCGTCCGACGCTCACCCCTTTTACGATAATCACGTTCGTCCTCTGAAGGAGGACCTTTTTTGTCCCAGCGCGCACCTTCAGGACGTGGTTTGTTAGTTTGAACAGACTGTTTTCTCTCAACTTTCTTAGGAAGAGGCGGCGAGGCGCGTCGTCCTTCTATTTCAAGAGGGAGGGGTTTAACCTTTACACTAGGAAACACTTCTATGGGCATCTTAGCACGAGAACATGCTTCAAACACATTCACAGCACACTGTTTAATCTCACTGATGGATTTTTCTCTGAAATTTGCCATCATTTGTACTGATTGTCTAAAATCAGTATGGAGATTTTTGCTGAAAACAAACTTAAAACCTTCTTCTTCTTCCATTCCGGTTTCATTTCTGTTACCAAAATAAGCTTGGAAGATTCTTTTGTAATAAACTTTTGGATGTTCAGTTCTGCCCTGCGTGACCTTGTCTGCAGCTGGGAAACCAGCAGGTCCCGTGCAGGAGTCGTACTCTCTGATCAAAGCTTCACACAGAAGGTTGTAATCCCTTCTCGTTGCATCAGGTAGACAGACGCTCGATGAAGGTGAACACCTCTCTGTCCGAAGTGAGTCGTATCAGACTGATCTTATCCTCCACCGTAGCATTAGGATAACCTCTCAATCTGAACTCAAGGTCTCTGAGATACGCTTTTGTTCCAGATGACCCCATCGGTCCAGGTACAAAGCGTTGAACATATTTTGAGATTTTCTGCAAATCATCCATTGAAGGAGACAGTATCAACGGTCTCACTTGTGTGGTTGGTGGTGCAAAGTGGTGAAGGTCTGCTCCTACCACCCGAGATGGGGGTGGGGGTGACCGAGTGGTGTTAGGAGGAGGAAGTGCATATGGGTGCTGGTCTGTCCCTACCACCCCAGATGGGGGTGGGGGTGACCGAGTGGTGTTAGGAGGAGGACGTGCATATCGGTGCTGGTCTGTCCCTATCACCCCAGATGGAGGTGGGGGTGACCGAATGGGGCTTATAGTAGGAGGTGCAACAGCATCTGTCTGGGGTGGTTGTGGCTGACCCGGACCCTGACCTTGCTCGTCTCTGAGTCCCAAACCAGCTCGCTCCATGTCAGAAATCTTGTTTGTTGTTGCAGCTAGATTCTCCTCACAAGCTGTCAGGCGCTCCTGTGATGTCTGACATTCACTTTGTAAATGCAGACATTGTTGGAGTATCATCGCCTTTTCCGCTTTGCAAACCTCCAGCTCCTTTAATGCTTGCTGTAACTGTTGTTGTAGTACATCATTGTCTGAACACGCATCTTGGTATGCACGTTCTTTATCCCTAATCCTCCCTTCATATGATTGAGCCTGTACTGACAGCTCAGTCTTTGAGAGGTCCCTCTCAAGCTGAAATTGTTTTTTCTCCAATTCAGATTCATTCATCAATACGTCACACCTCTCCTTTTCAGACTCATATCCTCTGGATAGCATGACATTTTGTGCAACCTGATGGTCCAATTCCGCTTTGAGAAGCAGGGAAATTTTTGCTAACCGTTCACGGCTCGATTTTGTGTCCTCTGACACTTTAGCTGCTTTTGCCAACCTCTGCAGTTCCTCATCTCTTTGATTGTCATCAAGGTCTTCTAATTGCCCTAATTGAGTACCAATAATTGAATTTGTTAAAATATGTAAAGCCGTCTGGACGGCATCTCTGGATTGCAAGGGGTCAGTGTTTACCTCTTCGTTCGCCATCATCCGCTATTAAAAATCTAAATAGGAGATGTAATTGTTTAGGTGGTAAAATAAAATCAGAAAAGTCTCTTTTTCCTGATATATTTACTCTTATTTAGTGATTTAGCAATTAAACGTGTAGTATATTTCCAGCAACCGAGTAAACTGTCAGCTCTTATGATTATCTGTGCCTGTGTCTACCAAAAAGTTCTCAATTTTTCATTTTGCACCTGCTTGAGGATTTATCAGTGAATGAAAAATTCCTAGTAAACGCCTCTCTGGGCATAAATACTTTACTGACTTTTAATGGTAAGATAACATAACAGTATAAATCAGCTCGAGGAAGTTTGTTAACTCAAAGTTCGTCTTACAGAAATAAAAAACGTTTAATTTCACTCAAAATACCTAAAAAGCGAAGTGAAAACCTGTGATCTCAAGTCTCTCCAGAAGATGGCAGCACAACCTCAATTTATCTTAACTCAGACACTGTTAGTGTTATCCAGTAGGGGTCGCTATGACTTCCTGTGGCGTCCGGTCGTTAGCTGTTAGCTTTAAGACTAGCATCGGCTAGACTTGGTTAAAACCAACATTTCTGAACGGATTTTTTATTCAAACGTGGCAAAATTTTAGCAATTAGACTTTGAAGAACTTAAACAGCGTTTCAGAATACAGCTTTAAGCGCTTTTGGAACTTTAAAAAGCAGATTTTATTCCCTATGAAAAACGAGTTTTCATTTCCGGGTCACGTGACTGAATCCGCCAATCACAAAGTAGCACGGGGGTGAGAGGAAATGACGTAGGCACGTCATTCACTTCTCAGCAAATCAGAGCGCTTCACAGCAGCCAATCCAACCAATCACAAAGCATTTACCCAACTAGCATGTTAGATTTATCTGAACAAGTCCGTCAACTTTTCTGTCTTTTAAACTGTCAAAATGCACTTTTTCCTGTTAAAAGATGTAACGATAAGTTCTGAGCTGCACGGAGCCGGCGCCCCTGTCTCAAAAACGTCTTTCTAGCTATTTAAACAACTCGTTCGAACTTTTTCAGAACCGAGCCGGTACCAGAACCGAACTGGACCGTCTTTAAACAGAACAAAGCGTTTCCACACAAACCCAGCTTTAATTACACATAACAGGCGTACAATTTCAGCTTTAAAAAGACATATGACTCACAAGTTTCAGCTTTCAAAACATCACTAGCTGCAGTATTTCTGTGAGCTTTCTGAGCATCACAGCCCAACACAGAGCGTTTAGCTCCAAGCGGCAGCTTCTGCACGCTGCGTTCAACACAGCTACAATCTGTTATTTTTCATGCCAACATGTAAAATCAATCATTACACGCATACAAAGCCCATTTATGAGCACGTGACGGGCCACCAATATGTAGATGAACAGATGCAGAGATATATTCATCAATTAAAACGGATTCCTCATTTTTCTGGACTGAATAAAACGTGCATTGAATTTAATGAAATGCAAACGTGAGACGTCATTTATCTTTGACCCATCAAAATGAATGCGGTCATTTATTTACAGAATCAAAGTTTAACATCAAACATTTACATTAATTTGGCAAAATATGAAAATAACAACATAATCAATCAATCAGGAAAACCATACGGCCATGATTTTCCGTTGCTTCACCACAGACATTTATGAAAACTGTACAATTATGATCAATTATCCACACGGCGGTGGATGAGCACTTTACACAGACATTTCTAAATTATCTGGAAGAATTTCTACTTTAGAGAAGAATTTAAAGATGAAAGATGGAGTTTAAAGGGAGTAAAAGATGGTATGTGAGGGGAAGTGTTCACCAGAACCGACACTCTCCATCAGAACCCAGCTTTCCTTGGTACGCTTGGTAGGGAACTTGACTCATTACCTTTCTGATGATTAATCAGCAGATATGGAGGTCCAGTTAACGCTACCTGTCCAGCGTCTCCATAGGATGGCTGAACTCGTCCGAAGTAGTGACGAGATTCCGTCCGACACCAGCTCACATTAGCAATAGCAATAATCCACCTCGGAGGAGCCTTATCATGCTGGACTTCTGTTCTCCCAAACAACTTCTCAGCGCAGAACCGAACTGCTCAGAAGCTTCACCGAACTGAACTTCTCCGCGCAGAACTGAACTGTTCAGACTCAGAACTAGACTGGGAAAACTAGGAAGTACCGGCATTTTAAAGAGCTCTATTTCCGGTATATTTTATCGTCCCTGATTGGTCAATAACAACCAGACAGGGGTGTGTTTTGTGACGTAAGAGGTTACTAGGAGTCAGAAAAAAGCAAGAATTGTTATGGAACAGGTTAGACTGTTCTCAGAGACACAGAGAGTTTTGTTTTGGCGAGTTTTAGAAACAGGTGCCAGCTCTACGTCTGAGAGGATGTAAACAAGACAGTTGTTCCAACACATGTCTGCTTCGACTCCTGACCTTGAAAAACGCACACTTGCTCATTCAAAGACAGAAATCAGAAAATGCATAAAAAATCTGTAACAGACCTTAACATGAATTCTAACTCTGCATAAGCATTCAAAATCATTACACTGTTTCACAGTTAATAAAATTGATTAGTTCACGGCAACATCTAAAATGGTTTGAACTAAGACACTTTGATTATCAACATTTGTAAAATAGTAATGATAATAAAAAGAGAGTGTTCTTCCACTTGATTTTCAAGAAAGAGAGTCTCAGGATGGGTGAACCTGTATTTCTGGATTCAAATCAATGAAATGACAGTTCCTGTCCCACAAGGTTCTTAAGGTCAAGGGTTTTGACCTTAGGCTTAGTCTTGACATCAGGTTAAGTTCACTACATAACTGTCACAAATAATAATTATACTAATAATATAATAATAATAATTATTATTGTAATTTAACTGCCACTAATAATAATAATAATAATAATTTAACTGTCACCAATAATAATTATACTAATAATATAATAATAATAATAATTATTGTAATTTAACTGCCACTAATAATAATAATAATAATAATAATAATAATAATAATAATTTAACTGTCAC
>NW_023619565.1:6049-9078 GCF_014905685.2 Nematolebias whitei
ATAATAATAATAATAATAATAATAATAATAATAATAATAATAATAATTTAACTACCACTAATACTAATAATTATAATTTAACTTTCACTAATATTATTAATAATAATTTAACTGCCACTCGTAATAATAATAATAATTTAAGTGTTACTTTTTCAGAATACTTCCACGCAGAATGTCTGTTTAACTTTTAAACAATTCATAAGACATTCAGCCATAGACGCATGCTGTTTTTAAAAAATATATCTGTGATCTTTTTAATTGTTTTAGGCTCATTTTAGCTTCTTTATGCTAATTTGAGCTTTTAGGTTCATTTTTTCATCTTTTTTTCCATTTTTTGAGGTTTTTTAATTCATTCAGCTTCAAGTAGTTCATTTGTTTCTGCTAATTTAACCTTTAATGTGATCATTTTGACATTTTTCTGTGTTTAATTCAGCAAACATGCTTTAAGACTCTGTCTGCTCATTTTAGTATTTTAATAGTAAACAACAACAACAACTACCTATGTTTTTCCATCATTGTTTCTATACAATGATGAAATTAGTTCTCTGCATTTAACCCATCCCACCTGGGATACACCCAGGTGGAGCAGTGAGCAGCTATTGACCGCCCGGGGAGCAATTAGAGATTGGGTGTCTTGCTCAGAGACACCACGACATGTGGAGATGGAGGGGAGTTGAACCGCGACTTTCTGGTCCCATGTCGGCTGCCCTGCCTCTACAACATCTCGGCCCCATAAAACAGACTGCGTCGGCCGGGAATCGAATCCGGGTCAACTGCTTAGAAGGCAGCTATGATAACCACTACACCACCAACGCAAAGATTAGATGTCTTGCTCAAGGACGCAACATATGAGCATGGCAGGGAGATCAACCTGCAACTTGTCATTTGGATTCTGTGTTTTGATAGAAAATGCTAATTTTCTGGTCTAGACTGTCAGACAGCCAGGCCATGGTGAGTAAAAATAAAAACCAAGACAAGCTGGCGTTTATTCTGTGTTTTTAATAAGTTTCTCTTTTCTCAATTCAAATTATTTTATTTAACTGAGAAAGAGATCTGGACGTGGAGGTACTCAATCGCTCTTAGTCTGACCCCTTCTCTGGACTCATATTTGTCTTGGGGACCCTAACCAGGACAAAAACCCAAGACTACGTAGCCCAAAGGAACATGGGGTACTCAAACTCCCCCACCACGATAAGGTGGCGATTGTGCGGAGGAGATGTGTTTTTTATTTTATTTTATTATTATTTGTAATTTTATTTATTTTTTTTATATAGTTTTTTTTATTATTATTTTTTAATTTTTTTAATATATATATATATATTTATTTTTTTTAATATTTTTTTTATATATATATATTTTTTATTTTTTATGAAAGTTTGTTTTTAAAGTGGTGAACCGGAGTCCCCGGAGAAAAGCCACTTCTGTTGGGGGGGAAACTGAAAACGCCTGATGGAACTAGAATCTGAACCAGATGTCAGTGTGAGCTGTCAAATAGTTTAGTGTTTATCTTTGGAATGATGTGAAACACTACAACGATAAACGTGGTTCAAAAGGTCTGTTTTCGATGGTCCTTGTTTTCTCACCCCTGAGTCAGTCGTCCTCGGGCCTATGAGCTGAACAGCTAAAAAGCCGAATGAACCAGTTCTTTTTCTTGTTTTTCGGCTTTTTCTTTTGCAGCGCATTCATTTTTACCTCGAGATGCAGAAGTTGGGCGTCCATGTTTCCAAGTTGGTCGTTCAGAACAATGGACTCTAGATCAGACTTGCATTTTGGTGTGTTTTGCAAATCTGCTTCCACAGCCTCAGCAGAAGACTCACTGATCAGAAGACCCTGTTCAGTGTTGAGTTCCAGTTGGTCCACGTAGTGAACCTCTGGAACCTCACTGACAGAGTCTTCTACTGGGTCGTCTTCTGGACATGTCTGAGACACGTCTTCTGGGCATGTTTGAGACATAGCGTCCTGTTTGGGAGGGACGCTGTCTCTGTGCTGCAGTTCTTTTGTTGCAGCTTCAAGCTCTTGTTTTAATTGATCAATCATAAATTTTGATTGATCCAGTTTGACTCTTTGATCAAACTCTTTGTCTACTCTATCTTTCAGGTCACACTTTGCCCGTTCCAGTTCTGACTTGACCTGAAGACTTGATTGTACGATGTCCTTGAGTTCAAAGACCTCTTTCATACAATCCACCTTTTCAGCATGGACTCTGTGAAGCTCAGATTTTAGCTGGTCGATGGTTGCCATCGCTTCACTAAGCTTCATTTGAAAGTTGTTTAGCTGTGATTCAGCTTCAGTGCTAGCCTGTAGTTCTTTAGCTTTATGTGCAGCCAAATCCTCTTTCAGGCTAACAATTTGCTTTTTCACAGCCTCCAAACTGAATTCGGAGTTACCTTCTCTCTCTCGAGATGCAGTCAGCTCCTTCTCTGTTTTCTCCAACTTCTCTTGAAGTTCAGCATTTTTCGCTTCCAGCTGAACGATGTGTTCGTCCGCAGTCCGTTTCAAAATGCTAACTTGTTCGAGTTCCTCATGCAGTTCAAAGGCAAGTTCCTGATATTCAAAGGATTTCTTGCCAGGAGCTCGTTGGTGTCTTAACTTTTCAATCTCGGCCTGAGCTTTAAAGAGGTCAGTCTTCAGAGCCATGTTTTCATGAAACAGAGCCACTTTGTCAACATAAGGAATTTTCACAGGAAAGTTTTCCTGTGCGTTGGCATGTGCTCCGGGGTATCCACGGTAACTCTGGCCGTCATTTGGACGAATTTCTTCATCAAAATAACCACCAGAGCGTGAATCCCTTTGTCGTTGACGTCTACGGTTGTTCCAACCGTTCTCAGCTGACCGATCTTGGTTCTTGTGTCCTCGACGTTTGGGTCTAACAGACTGGTCTCCAGTCTGGACGCGCTCTCGGGCCACTTCAGCTGGCTCTGCTCTGGGCTGAGGGTTGCTCTGCTCTGCACTGGGCTGAGGGCTGCTCTGCTCTGCACTGGGCTGAGGGCTGCTCTGCTCTGCACTGGCCTCAGGACGTCTACTGTCCC
>NW_023619566.1:0-9074 GCF_014905685.2 Nematolebias whitei
GCTTGTATCGTACATCTGTCATTCAATATATTTGAAGTGTTTGACCTGTAGGTGATGTCCTTCTTCTGCCACTTGGGTTTCCTGTGGAAGAAGTTGTAATTGGCCACATCTGGCACACCACAGCGGGGTTTTTTCATGGTCTCCACGGTTTGGGCATCGATTTCTCCAGTTTCTTGCAGAGAGAAGAACTTTTGCATTTTCTTCAGGGTGTCTTTGAGCACCACGAGATTGCATCTGTCTTGTGGACACCCATAAAACTTGTTCAGATAGTGCTACAGGAAGACAAATAAAATAAAATAAAAGCACACATCAACCCTCTAAAAAGAATTGATGTAAAGCAAAATGAATAAATAAAAAAAGATTGAGTTTCACAGCTGGCTGACCCACTTAGATCCAACAAAAACAAACTTACCAGAGCTACTTCTTTGTCTGTTGTGGGGGTGTCGTCTCCAGGAAACCTAATGATAGGAGACGGACGAGCATTTGCTGCTTGAAAGGCAATAAAGTGAAGCAACAACACTTTAGCAACGATCCAGCGACACTTTAAAATCGCCGGTAAGCCCATTTTCTTTGTTTAACTCAGCCTTCAGAGTAGCAAATCCAGGCGGTGCAGTTTGACTCCGCCAGCTTGGGTTCCCTTTGCTCCTCTGCAGGATTTTTTTTCCTTCATGGGACGTCCTGCACTCCACTCCAGCCTTTTTTTTTTCTTTTCTTTTTTTTATGGTGCACTTTTTCCCCTCTCCCAGACTCTTTCTGCACACTCTTGACTCTGAGGAGTACACGTTTTGCTCCTAGTTCTCACTCCGACTTGTTCTGACAAGACTGAAAAGCAATGAGTGCTGGGACTGGAAATACACAAATCAAACTGAAGCCACCATCACTGGAAATGCATTCTTAAACCACTTAGATATAGAAGTTATAACTAGTTTATCAACAGAAGGCTTTATATCACTCTGTCTACTGAACACATAGCATTAAATTGCCCCTTTTTTTGGAATTCAATGCACACGAGTTTCATTCAGGATCCATCTTCACCCACTGAATGCTTTTAAAATGTTTTTATTCTATCTGAAAATTAAATAGTTACATCAAACAAAAAAGTAAAAATTGTAAAGAGCCGCAAAACATGCTAGAATTGGGATCATCAACTGGTGGCCCATGGGCCACTTCCAGTTCACAGGGGACTGCTAGAAGCTCGAAAAACAAGAAACCCATTGTGTCAAATAAACGCTGCATAAAGAAAGCTATTGTTTAGTTCATTATAAAACTGAAAATATGCAATTTATTTAGACATTTATTGGGTTTTTTAACATGTTATGACAAAAGAAAATATATTTGCCTGAATAAGAAACAAAACTTAGCTCCTTTTTAAATATACGAATCCTGAGTTAGGCAAGTTTATGGGAGAGGGGAAAAAAGTATTCCACTTTGAAATAAAGCATAGTTATAACAAATATACATCCATCCATAATTTTTACCCACTTCTTTCTTCTTGGGTCGCAGGGGTCACTGGTGTCCATATCCAGCCATCACTGTGTGAGAGGCAGGGGACACCCTGGACAGGTCTCCAGTCCATGGACACATAGAGGCAAATGAGACAAATAACCATTCACTCTCTCACTCACACCTAGGGACAATTTAGAGTTACCAATCAACCTAACATGCGTGTTTTTGGGCTGTAGGAGGAAACAGGAGTACCCAGAGTAAACCCACGAATGCACAGAGAGAACATGCAAACTCCACCCAGAACAGTACCTGGCTGGGATTTGATCCGACAACCTTCTAGCTGAGAGGCAACAGCTCTACCAACTGTGCCACCGTGCTTTAAAATATTTAGTTTAAATAAAAAGGCCTGTTTGTTTGATATTTACTTGTCATATTTTTGCAGAACTCTGTTTTGGTGACATCCTGAGTCATGCTCAGTAATTCAGGTATAAAAATCAAGCAAAGTTAAGTCAGGTCCTCCGGTCGGTTTCTTTTTGTTGAATCGTTTTGTCTTTCATCCAAAAGACTTCATCATTCCGAGGAGCCACAACAAGCTCAGTCTTATAAAAAGCACCTTCACATAGTGGGTCAACTGGTTTGATGGTGCTCAGATGGTTGCACCCCCCTGCTTCAAACGAGTTGATGGAGGAGAGGGTGGACTCCAGAAACCATGTGAGCACCATCAAACCAGTTGACCCACTATGGCATGGTGCTATTTATAAGACTGAGTTTGTTGCAGATCCTCAGACTGATGAAGTCTTTGGAATGAAAGACAAAACGATTCAACAAAAAGAAACTGTCCGGAGGACCTGACTTAACTTTGTTGGGTCTAATTTGGTGCCTTGTTGTCACAGCCAGTGTTTGGTTTTCTGTTTGGAGTTTTATTTTCATGTTTGTCTCTTGTAGTGTTTGGCTTTCATATTTCCTTTATGTTTTTAGTTTGCTCCTTGCCGCCCTCTGTTTCCAGCCAGTATTTTTCACCTGTTAGTCTTTGCTCTTCTGTCCTGCCCATTAACACCTGCACCCTGACCCATTAAGCGCAGTTGCTTCACATTTCCTCCTTTGGCCTCAGTTCATAGAGTTCCTCAGGCTGTGGTCCATTGTTTATTTTACATGCTATGTCCGGTTTCTTTTTATGCCTCCTGGTGTCCATTTTTTTTCTATTATAATAGAGTTTAAATGTATTTTCTTTACATCAAGTTGGCCTGTAATCCTGCGTCTAAAACCTCATACAACTGTAACATTCATAATTTTTATTTTTTTTTATATACAAAACAGCACTTTCTTTTTATCATTTGCAGCAACTTGTATTAAATGTATAAAGCAGTTTGCTAGTGGATTGATGATGATGATGATAACCAGCTTCCATTGACTCTTGAATAAAATGGTCTACAGTACACCCAACTTATATTAAAACTGTGTAGGTTTTTTAGTTGTCACCAAAACAAGGCCAATCTGTTTGGACATGGGAAGAAAGCAGGACAAAGAGGAAAAAACAACCAAAAAAAAAACATCTGGGGTTCTTTGGACTGTACGGTGCCTGTACATTAGACGTAAATCATCTGAACCTTGCAGGTTTGATGCTAAAGTTATTGGGGATTCTGGTTGCTTTCCACTGATGCCATCAAACTTTTCTCAGATGAGCAGTTTTGACACGAGACAAATAATTTAAATTATGTGTTTATTGAGCCGTCCTTAAGCATTTTTCTTTCCTTTCATCTGGTTCCCCTTTTGTCCTTGTGAACTTATATCTGCTAGCAATTTATTTTCACGTGAGTGGTATCCTAAGAGGAAGACATCAGAATGCAGAATGTGATAAGACGAGCAGTGTTAATCATAATGTTTGGGTGGATTAATGTACAGTTAAACTGAACAGAGCAACACCCAGAAACACACTGTAGTAAATTAGTCATATGCTGATGAAATTATGTTAAAACTATAGCTTCTTAAAATCAAACACAATGCAATACTAATAATAATAAACGATGGTAAACATGGAAGCAAACTTGTTTTTTTTCTGGACCCAGTGATATATAACGTTTAACTGACTGCAGAAAACTATGCTAATTAAAAAAGTTTAATCATAACTTACTTTTAAAAGATGCCAAACAGAAAAGCCTCCGAATGAACTTTGATATGTCGGTTTGCTGCCCTCTAGTGGTTATTTTATGCCTTGCACGACTGCGTCCTCTGGCCTTTTCACTGTCTTTAAACACAGATGTTGGATTTTCTGTAATTCTATTTAACATTGTTTTGAGTTTATGATTTCATACTAGATTACACATAATAACACACAAGAGTGGATTTAATATAGAATTTTTTTTTTGTTTGCTTATTTTATTTTCCAAAGATTTGACAGATGGATAGCTCACAAACTAGATTTTGGGAAATGTCTTCCAAATCAATTTCCCTTCCCTTTAGCCAGAGTACGGTTAATGTTTTATAACTGGGACTGCTGGTGGTGTTTACAGAGTGAATTTAACTTTTTTTTTCCTTCCCTGAACAATATCCAGGGCCTGTCACTTTGGAGCAGAATCTTTATTTCATGCACTGAAACATGCAGCCATCTCCTTTAACTGACACGCAGTGATTTCTCGCAGAGCCGAGGAACAGAATGGCTACCTAATAAATGTACGTGGGGTCTGCCTCTCCAAATAGAAAATGCTGAGGAGTGAAAAGTTGAGCCACAGCTCCAGTAATTGAATGCCTTTGTGCATAAGAATGCAGTTTTCCAGGCAGAAGTGTTGAAAAGAGATTGAGATGATAACATTTGATTTGCATGCAAAGTGTTTTTTTTTCTTTCTTATCCCCTGCTGGATGTTTAAGCACTCTCATTTTAAGCATTTCACAATATGTGTGTGTGTATGTGTTGATGAAATGGTGTTGCTTTTCTTTTAAAGCAGGTGTCTTGTTGCTGCTGATTATGAGTTCATCCTTTTAATTTTTTTTTTTTTTTGTATTTGTCTGTGGCTGTGATGAATGTCTTTAAAATGCTTTACATTCATCCATCTGATTGGCTGTTAAATATTTAAACCACTGTAGGATCTCCAGTTTTTCTCCTGCAGCTTTTCTACACCAGATGGCGCCAACAAGCACACACCTGTGGACCATTCCCCTAATGAGTTGCAGGAGTTTAAATGGCAGTAGATGACTTCACTTCGACGCTGGTGCATTAGCTGCCTACTGGTAGTTGTGTGAGGACTCGATTATTGATAGATTAGTGAAGACTAATCTCTATTCCTTATGTGTTGTAGCACTGACTCCCGTGTTCCTTCTTTGTCTTGGACCACCCTGGTTTCTTCTAAAGGCTCCTCGTGATCACTACAGCCATTCTTGCCTTCCACCACTTGTCAACCAGTATACATGTACCTCTCTGGAGCTTCCTCATTCCTTGGAACCTTTTGGACCTTCGCCTCTGTGACAACCTGGACTTCCAACAACAAGAGGCAAACTGGAAATCAAATCATCCCTTAAGGTCTAAAGCCTCGTATTAACTCTTGTCCTTGCTCTCCTTGGTTTCAGTTCCTCCCTGCTGAATTACGTCCTATTCACTTCCTGTAAATAAACACTGTTAGAACTTTGTCTGACTGTCTGGGTATAGAGCTTAACGTTGCACGCTGAAGTTCATTATTTTCTGACACCAGAAAACAAATGAGTAATTATATGTTTGCTTGTGTGTTTGTATTGTTAGTAAAATATCTCATGAACCGCCACAGAGATTATTATTATTTTTTTTAAATAAACTTTCAGAAACTCTTCATTAGATGTACAGGTAAAATTCAAGATGGCCTCCACAGCTAATCGACACGAGCTAACACAAAACTGTCTATCTCACTCAGTTTCAAGGAAGTTGACCTACATTTTAACGTGCTTTTAGCTGAGAGCAATTCCCAACACACACTTTCATTTCTACACATCATGCCTAAAACTTACACTGTCTGTTAGCAAAATATCTTATGAACTACTGGACAGATTGTATTGAAAGTCTTAGAAAGTAATAACCAGACATACATCTACACAGTGGCAATTTTAGCCTCTTTTTGGGGGTGCTCAAGCCCCCCTAGATTTTAACTCGCCACCCCTGAAAAATAAAGTAAAAATAATAATATATTTTGTGCAGTTCTGGGTTTAGGTTTTGGGTTCTGTTTATTGCATTTATGATTCAATGCAACAAAATAAACACATTTAAAAGGTAACAGATCATGATAATACTTGGTTTATTTACAGTACATAATAACTAAGATGAATAAAGCCCTGTGACCGATCTCACGAGCAGCTGAATACAACAGTGACAAACAGGAAGTACCACATGCTCATCTATGTGAAGGTAAATCATCCATTTTCTGTCAGAATTATATTGTACATTGTATATTGTAACCCATCCAAAAAAAAAAAATTATATTGTACAGTATGCTTAATGGTTAAATACAAGATTAATGCTTAAAGTTAGTTGTGCTTTCATTCATTTGTGTATTCTGTATGTGGATATATGTTTCAACTTCTGGTTGCATAAGTTTAGTCTTTATTTGTTGTGATCAGTTAACACTAAACAGATGTTGTACAAAGTGTTTATTAGGTGGTGTAATGTAAAACAGAGCGCTATGTCTGTAGCATCTTAGCTAGCACGTCTGTATTGCATGCCGCTAGCTTAGCGCTACTACTTGTTGTGCCATGCTCTCTAGTTGTTGAATCAAGTGTTTACTTATGTATGTAAAACTATGTTTACCAACACGTTAAAATACACCAGAATGCAGGAAATAGCATCTACTTTATTGAACATTTTCTGTGGGAGAAACCCCCCTCCCCGCATTATGAATGCTTCTGACATTAATGGCCACCACGTTGTTCAAGCCAAAAGCCATTGTCAGCACTGGGGGCTAAGCACCCCTAAATGACATTTCTAGAATCGCCTCTGCATCTACAACTCAGAATGTGAGATGTCAACTCATTTAAAGATGGCTGCCTCAGCGTTAAAGGCATGAATCAACACAAAATGAAGTATAGCTTATTGAGCTAAACTTTGACAGTGGTAGCAGATAATTGTCCCCAACAAATGTTATGAATGCCAACACATCTTGCACAATCACATGAGCTCATTCAGAGCTTCATTTACAAGGTGTGACTGGAACGTCTTTAACGCTGCTCTTTTTATCATAAGATTTGGTTCAAAACCAACGGTTGCAAACAATATGCATTCTTCTTCTTCTTGCTAAGTTAGCAATTTAAACTTGTTGCCTTCATTGCTTGCAATTCTGATTAAGAAATTACCTTAAAATAGTTTTGCTTGTTTCTACTTTTGTTACAAGGCAACTTCATGTAAAGCTGTGACATTTGGGCGTTGGTCTGTCACCCAACACACTCATGTCATAATTATGAGGACGAGCTGTTTCCAGCTGCTTGCCAGTGAGGCTACTTGCAGCTGGGAGTGGGACGAACAGAACACGAAGGCCAGTCTTATGACTTTCCAGCTGGCTGTGGATCTTCAAACCAACCGACTGACCCCCATCCAGATGAGCAGGCCTGGATGTCACCCTCTGGCTCTTGTGAGGACCCCAACAGAGTCTCTGATGGGTCATCAAACCAAACTCCATCTGTGAAGTTAAGTCATGAATAGCAAATATCACAGTCTCTCTTCTCTTCTTACTCCGTGCCCAGTGTGTTTTGAAAGGAAATCATGTGATCCTCTGTGTTGTTTGGTCAAAGTCGCGGGTGTCTAGTTAGCGAGGCAGGGTGTGTAGTTAACACTGACGCTGAGTGGTTTCGAATCAGTCCATTGGCATTGTTTGTTTTATTGCTTTGCAGGAGTAATTAACCAATGGTTGCTGAGTAAATGAATGCAGCAACAGTCCCGTCAATAAATCTGTTCCAAGATAACTTAATTTGGCTAAGCACTGTGTTACAGTATACAGTGACACGTATTATATCACTCCGACTGAAACATTCCAATGATGAATTATTGAACATAAATCCATTATCTTGAACATATTTTATTTATGAATGCACCAAGACACCAGAGGACTTAAACACTGCAGGGTAATTATTGTTCCACATTGTGTCACCACTCCACTCTCAGATGCTACTGTCAGAGCAAACCGCAATGAATCAAAGAGTTGGGAGTTTTGATTGGCATTTTGTGTGTGCACAAGGCCCAAAGCGACATTAGGCGAATTGCTTTATTTAATGCTTTCTCCCTCATTCTGTTTCTCTTTTAGCGCGCCTTGTAAACACTGATGCAATAATGCATTCCATTATACGAAGGAGAGGAGATGAGTGTCTCGCGTGGCTCCTCTCCATCTCAATAATAGGTCAACAGCTGTATTTAAAAAATTAATCACATTCTTGGCAGTTGCAAAGGTTAGCTGAGACGCTTTGAGATGCAATATTGGAAGCTCAGATCAGCAGCAAGTCTCGGCGGAGATGGGGAAGACTTGCCTTTGATGAGTACAGCATGTAAATGATTTGTGTGTGTTTATGGGACACGGGGCTGGCCCTGTCTCACTCCAAGGCGGCAGCGTCTGCACCACTGTGTGGCAGAGGCTGGCAACAGCAGATGGAAATTAGCAGGAGGGGAGGGCTGACCTCAACAGCATTTCACAGTTTTTCTTGTTCAGCAGAGTGTTCATGTAGATTATTCTTTTCTTTCCAAAGCTATGCCTGCTTCAATCTATTTCTCTGTTTAGATTCTAACGTTGAATATTCTCTTGATATTGACATGATCTTGAGTTTATGTTCATGGCCCATGAAATCCTTACATGAGCATTTCAGTATGGAGACAGGGGTTTTTGTAACAAAAAATGACATTTTTCTAATGCACTACATCATTAAACAAAAAAACTGCTGCCATGTTTGTTGCTGTTTTGAAATGGCTTGCTCACATATGTACATGTTTGCATTATACATAAACTACCAATGCAGGAACTAGACTATACAGGGAAACAACAAAGTCCATGCTCAATAATCCAGGTATACAATCCAACATTTTTCAGTCAGGTCATCATTGTATACCTGGATTATTGAGCATGGACTTTGTTGTTTTCAACCAGTTTGACAAGACTGTTAACAAGGAAGAGGGCCGGCACTGGATGAGGGGGCGTACCAAAGAGACCATCTTATCACAAGCATAACTGGTTTGTTCCACTTTAGAGTAAGCTGTTGGGGGAAGAATCAGTTTTGTTGTGTGTTTCCTTGACTGATGAAGCCTTCCGGACCGAAGGCCAAACGTTTCGGCACAAAAAAAGAAACTGTCCAGATGACCTGACTGAAAAATGTTGGACTATTCAGGGACTTCTTTCTATGTATCTGTCTGTCTATCTATCTATGCATGTGTGCGCACGTTAAAAAAAGGTGTTCACTAGTGTACAAAAAAAGCAACATTTCACCTAGATTTCCATTAATTCCACACATTTAAAACATGTTTCTCACCAAGTTTGTGTGAATTCAGCTGCGGGTTTTAAAGACATTTAAACTTTAATACACTTTAATACAGAGTGTCAGATCTGCACTATTTGTCTTTATAGAGAAATAAAAAACATCACCACTGGACTTTTTTACTTGTGTTCAACACTACTCATCTAAATGATGTTTCTCAT
>NW_023619567.1:0-9074 GCF_014905685.2 Nematolebias whitei
CCCCACTCTCTTGAACTAGAAGGACGACGTGCTTCGCCACCTCCTCCTAAGAAAGAGAGAAAACAGTCTGTTCAAAATAACAAACCACGTAATGAAGGTGCACGTTGGGACAAAAATGCTCCTCTTTCAGAGGATGAACGTGATTATCGTAAATGGGGTGAGCGCAGGACGCAACGATATGAGAAACCATATCGGCAGGGGCAGTACGTAAAGGAACCCCCGAAAGACGTACCCGACCGTCCCCCACCTCGGACGAAACGAACCGAGGCGAAAAAATCACAAAAGTTCCAGAAACAAGGCCCTACACCTCTAAACTCGGAAGAGACAGAGAAAATACGCAGGTTGTTAGAAACTTTGAAACACACTGACACGGGAACCCAACCAGGAGCACTTTGCAGTGATGTAATTCCCATTACATCTAATGGCGCGAATGACAACACAACAGATGTCGGTGAAACACACCAAGACATAACTGTTGTTCACTCAAACAACCCCTCATCAGAAGAAGGGGGGGTAAACACACACACAAACGATGACGAGTCATCGCAAGCTGAACACTCAGAAACAGCTTCTGCTGTGCTGACGGTTCAGACAAATCAAGATTACACAGATAAATCTGAACGCGTGAAGAAGCGTCAGAAAAAACCCAAAAGGTTTCTGTGTAACTTTATCAGAAAGGGGGCCGCCAAAAAGGCGTACCTGTCAGTAACACTCGAAGGTGTCCTCACACACGAAGCGCTCTTGGACGGTGGGGCAGACATAACAATTATGTCAGCTAAACTGTTCGAGGAGCTGAGGACGGCCGCTGCCAGTGTTAACAGGATAATACCTCTCTCTGAATGTGCTATAGAAATGCAGGGTCTCTCAGAAATGAAAACAACCTTGACAGCTATAGCAATGGTTCACATGCAGATTGGCAATATGACACTGTACCACCCGGTACACGTGACCCATGTTGACTCATTCCCATTTTTGGTTGGCCAGGATTTTATAAATCGCTTTAACGCGATTATAGATTATGGTGATCAAACAATGTGGACAAAAGTGAGCAAACCACTGCCAATAGATACGCCTCCGGAGTGTGACACAGACTGCCCAACAGCAGGTACCGCGGAAGGCACAAAGGACTCCTCAGCCGAGGACACGAGCCCGGTGAGTACTCCTCTAACACCATGTGAAACCAAAGAAACCCAAGTGGTCCAAACTCTGACTCAACAAGACAGCCTCCTCTGTGAGCTGAAACAGTCAGAGTCCACCAAACACTACCTACCACTGGTAGTTAAGGGTGTAGAGATCCAAGGGTCCCACACCAACGATGCTGTACTGTCTCTGTGGACAGATAAATCAGCAATTAACCGAGCTTTCTACGAAACCTTGGTTCACAAACACGTTGGTCTAGAACTAATTAAAAAAGCTTTCCGCTTTCCATTAGTTCCCAATAGTTCACAGGTAATGACCGCAGAAGGAGTCATTAACCTAAAACTGAACTGGAATCAACGAGAACTGGTTCACCCATTTCTCGTTATCCAAAACTTACCACATGCATCCTACATAGGCTCTGACATTTTGGTAAGGTTAGGTGTTCACGTGGACACCATCAACAAGGTGCTGTGGTCCCTCAAACCAGCCACAAAGGATACTCGACCCAAATAAAATGTGGCAACTTCTCAGTTCATAGAATAGAAAAGAGAAGGAATAGAGAATTATGGATTCCAGAATTCCAAGAGAATGAGAGTTCTGAGAGATGTTGGAATGAGAGCTGACAACAGGTCCGATAGTCCAACAGAATGAGCAGATTGAGAGTGCAGCCGGTTATGAAGAGTTTGGAGTTATGAAGAACCAGGAACGTTTGGGATTATAATTCTGTTTTGAGCTAATCAACGCACGACTTTCTGAAGGTTTGGTAGCTCTCGACGGAGACGCTGAAACGAGTCAGAAAGGAACTACATCCAGCGCTGATTCATCGTCAACAGGTAGATGGTTCTATTTTGACCAAGTGTACCGTGAGAAGCTGAGGATCTGACGAAGCGTGCAATTTCTGGTTAAACAGATTAAACTTCCCTCACACAGTTCTCTGTAAGATAATCTCCTTTCACTCTAAAACCCACCTCTCTCTCATAAATCAGTACAGATATTTTAGAAATATCTTAAGCAAAGTCCTCAAATCACCGCCGAGTGATTTGAAGTTCATTTTCTGTGAAACTGTCTGTTATTATTTTCATATTTTGCCAAATTAATGTAAATGTTTGATGTTAAACTTTGATTCTGAAAATAAATGATTCCATTCATTTGATGGGTCAAAGATAAACAACGTCTCTCGTTACATTTCTGTTAAATTCAATGCACGACATTTACAGTCAGAAAAATGAAGAACTCGTGAATATTGTATGCATATATAATTCATATTTGTCATACAACAAGTGACACGTACCTCACGTGTCTCACTACAGTAGCCGCAAACCACAAGGACTGGGACGTGAAACTCCCTCTGGTCCTCATGGCCATAAGGGCCACTCCACACACGTCGACTGGCATCGCTCCTTTCGAGATGATGACGGGTCGACAAATGACTCTCCCTCTGCACCTGTTGTACCAACCAGGCGATGCTGCCATGGCAACAGCCTACACCACACAACAATACATGAAAGACTTGGAAAGACATCTTAAGAACACTTTTGCTTTCGCACAGAAAAACCTGGAAAAATCAGCTGAAGGACGCAAAGCGTACTACGACCAAAAGGCCTCTTACGAGGAACTCCAAGTGGGAGACAGGGTCTGGTACTACACGTTTGCACCCAAAACTGGGAGAGTAGAGTCCGGGACCGGAACTCTCGCCCGTAAGCTGATGCCCAGATGGACTGGACCCCATCTGATAGTCGACAAAGTGTCTCCAATTATCTACCAGATAAAAATCAGTAAAGGCCAAAAAGAGCCAACTGTTAAATGGGTACACCGTAACCAGGTTAAACAACACAAGGCATGCAATAACTCCTTAGGAGACAAAGACATCACAAAATCTGACCTCGTGGGAACAAGGGTCATCCAAGCAGTAGATAACTAATGGATAATAAAATTAACCATAGTTTAAACTCACAGGACCTACCCTTGATAAAACGGGACAGCGTGACTGAAATCTGGCAACCAGGGTGAGGAGAAGCTGTGAAACGATGTTTCTAGATGCTTAGTCACTACTCTTGTCGGTGTTGGAACGTTGTTTAGTTGATTTTGGTATTGTTTCTGAGGTAAGAATGAATTTTGTTGTGTAGTAAGTTAGAGACTAAGAAGACTTTAACCATGCCAACATGCAGTTCATTCACTAAATTGCAATCTTTGCGGAGTCAATGTATATTATTGCTACTTTGAGTACCATAATCTACATTGATCTCACAACGCTTAAGCCGAACCTACTCGAACAATCCTATTCGGGGGGATAGCTAATTCTTTTTGATAAGTCTCGCCATAGACTTCCAAAACATTTATGGGAAAACCAAACACCCAATCTCAAGTCGTTCGTCTACAAAGACAACAGACAATTACACCAAACTATATTTTACCATGTAAAGCTAACTTAAAAACCAAGTTAGAAATGGAAAAATAGTTTGGAACACTTTTCTATAGGCATAAACCCCTGTAGTATCCCTTTTCAGCATTCTCCACCCCTTAACTGGTAGATGTAGCTGTTCCCAACCATAATAGCTTACACACCAGATGCATATAGTTTAAGGCCTTATGTAAAATCCCCTTCATAAGCCCACCTTAAACCACATAATTGCATGACACATTGAACCAGAACGGCACAGGAAGTCATAGCACCCCTAGTGGACAACACAAAAAGTGACGGAGTTATAATTGTTGAGGAAATACTGACATCTCCTGGCGAGACGTGAGATCACAGATTTCACTTCGTTTTTTAGGTAAAGAGTGAAATTAAACGTCTTTTTATTTTTCTGTAAGGCAAATTCTGAGTTAACAAACTTCCTCAAAGCTGAATAAAACACTGTTATCTTACATTTTAAGAAGTAATAGGTATTTATGCAAAGAAGCATTCACCAAAAAGTTTATTTCACTGTTAATCCTTTAAAAATAAGGTACAAAAATAAACATTAACTTTTTAAAACAGATACAGTTACAAATATTCACAGAGTTGAACAGTTTACTCATTTTGCTTGAAGGATAATACACGTTTATTTGCAAAATCACTAAATAAGAGTAAATTTATCAGGAAAAAGAGATTTTCTGTTTAATTTACCACCTAAATAAAATATCTCTCTATTTAATTTTAAATAGAAGCTATACAGGAGCAAAGACAGTTTTTCTGAAGAAAGACTGAGTATTCCTCATCATCAAATTCTTTTCTCTTTTCACCCACCTGGGTTGATGAATAACTGTTTAAAATAGCAAATTTCTGGAACAGAACGGTTTAAAATATGTTTTAAACTAATATTGCTGTGAGACTAAAAGAAAATTTGCAGGTTTATAAAAAATTCAGTGTTTTAGAGTAAATACACTAAAAACAGCTTGGTACTCTAGTATCTGTGGAAAATAAGCACAAAAAGTAACACTGCAAAAAGGGCATTTACTTAAATATTCATGAATTGGGGTAAAACCTGAGAAAGGTACCCACATTTGAATAAAGTTGACTTATAACAGTACTTCTGTGTAAACCCAAAGCTAAAATAAGTGTGAAAACTCATTGACTTGAATACAAATATTTACCTGTAAAATATCTAAAGCTTGCAACTGTTCAAACAGATAAATTGCTACACAGTGAAAACATGGCAGGTGTGTTAGAAAAAGATTTTGACACAAAAGGAATTGCGGACTACTTGGAGAATGCGCTCGCGCTTCTCGGAGAGTCCTTACATCCATTTATGACTCAGACAGAGCGCATGAACCCAAAAGAGTTAGTGGACAATCTGAAGGAGGTTGCAGAAAGTGTGACCTCTGCAGAAATCACAAAGTCCAGTTATGAAAAGCTGGCAAAAATTGCAATCTTGCTGAAAGAGTCATTCTATAAGGCTGTTGAGCAAACTGATTACCTCAAACAAAGGTTAGACAGTGAAATAGATTTGGCTCAAAAAACGGAAGAATACGTCCGTCAATTTAGAAATGAACACGAGGTCCTCATGACGAAACATTATGAACAGATGTTTCAGTTACAGCAAGATACAAGTGCAGAAATTGATTTGCTGAACGGCAAACTACAAGTACTTGAAGCATCACTATCGGAAGCAAGTGACCACTTAAAGACTGAGCTGTTAAAACAGGCTCAATCATATGAAGGGAAGATTAGGGATAAAGAACAAGCGTACCAATCCGTGCGTGCAGATAACGATGTGCTACAAGCACAGTTACAGACCGCATTGAAGGAGCTGGACGCTTGCAAGGCAGACAAGACGGAATCACTCCAACGATGGCTGACTTTAGTAAAAAAATATCAGACATCACAGGAGGACCTGAAAGCTTGTGAAGAGAATTTAGCTACAGCTATAAACCAGATTTCTGATATGGGGCGGCCTGGTCTGAGACTCAAAGACGAACAGTCTAAGGGTCCGAGACAGCCACAAACTCTCCAGTCAGATGCTGTTGCACCTCTTCCTCCTGACAACACGCCGTTACCCCCACCCCCACCATGGGCGGTAGGGACAGAACTGCACAAATATGTACCTCTTCCTCCTGACACCATGCCCCCACCCCCACCACCATCATGGGCGGTAGGGACAGAACTGCACCGATATGTACCTCTTCCTCCTTATCAGCCACCCCCACCATGGGCGGTAGGAGTAGGCCTTGACCAATCTGCACCAATCACGCATGTGAGACCGTTGATACAGTCTCCTTCAATGGATGATTTGCAGAAAGTCTCAAAATATGTACAACGTTTCGTTCCCGGCCCTATGGGGTCAGCAGGAACAAAAGCGTATCTCAAAGATCTGGATTTCAGATTGAGAGCTTATCCTAATGCTACGGTAGAGGATAAAATCAGTCTGATACGACTCACTTCGGACAGAGAGGTGTTCACCTTCATCGAGCGTCTGCCAGATGCAACGAGAAGGGATTACAACCTTCTGTGTGAGGCTCTGATCAAAGAGTATGACTCTTGCACGGGACCTGCTGGTTTTCCAGCCGCTGACAAGGTCACGCAGGGCAAGAATGAACATCCAAAAGTTTATTACAAAAGAATCTTCCAAGCTTATTTTGGTAACAGAAATGAGACCGGAATGGAAGAAGATGATGGTTTTAAGTTTGTTTTCACCAAAAATCTCCACTCTGATTTTAAAAAATCAGTACAAATGATGGCAAATTTCAGAGAAAAATCCATCAGTGAGATTAAACAGTGTGCTGTGAATGTGTTTGAAGCATGTTCTCATGATAAGACGCCCATTGAAGTGTTTCCTAGTGTAAAGGTTAAGCCCCACTCTCTTGAACTAGAAGGACGACGTGCTTCGCCACCTCCTCCTAAGAAAGAGAGAAAACAGTCTGTTCAAAATAACAAACCACGTAATGAAGGTGCACGTTGGGACAAAAATGCTCCTCTTTCAGAGGATGAACGTGATTATCGTAAATGGGGTGAGCGCAGGACGCAACGATATGAGAAACCATATCGGCAGGGGCAGTACGTAAAGGAACCCCCGAAAGACGTACCCGACCGTCCCCCACCTCGGACGAAACGAACCGAGGCGAAAAAATCACAAAAGTTCCAGAAACAAGGCCCTACACCTCTAAACTCGGAAGAGACAGAGAAAATACGCAGGTTGTTAGAAACTTTGAAACACACTGACACGGGAACCCAACCAGGAGCACTTTGCAGTGATGTAATTCCCATTACATCTAATGGCGCGAATGACAACACAACAGATGTCGGTGAAACACACCAAGACATAACTGTTGTTCACTCAAACAACCCCTCATCAGAAGAAGGGGGGGTAAACACACACACAAACGATGACGAGTCATCGCAAGCTGAACACTCAGAAACAGCTTCTGCTGTGCTGACGGTTCAGACAAATCAAGATTACACAGATAAATCTGAACGCGTGAAGAAGCGTCAGAAAAAACCCAAAAGGTTTCTGTGTAACTTTATCAGAAAGGGGGCCGCCAAAAAGGCGTACCTGTCAGTAACACTCGAAGGTGTCCTCACACACGAAGCGCTCTTGGACGGTGGGGCAGACATAACAATTATGTCAGCTAAACTGTTCGAGGAGCTGAGGACGGCCGCTGCCAGTGTTAACAGGATAATACCTCTCTCTGAATGTGCTATAGAAATGCAGGGTCTCTCAGAAATGAAAACAACCTTGACAGCTATAGCAATGGTTCACATGCAGATTGGCAATATGACACTGTACCACCCGGTACACGTGACCCATGTTGACTCATTCCCATTTTTGGTTGGCCAGGATTTTATAAATCGCTTTAACGCGATTATAGATTATGGTGATCAAACAATGTGGACAAAAGTGAGCAAACCACTGCCAATAGATACGCCTCCGGAGTGTGACACAGACTGCCCAACAGCAGGTACCGCGGAAGGCACAAAGGACTCCTCAGCCGAGGACACGAGCCCGGTGAGTACTCCTCTAACACCATGTGAAACCAAAGAAACCCAAGTGGTCCAAACTCTGACTCAACAAGACAGCCTCCTCTGTGAGCTGAAACAGTCAGAGTCCACCAAACACTACCTACCACTGGTAGTTAAGGGTGTAGAGATCCAAGGGTCCCACACCAACGATGCTGTACTGTCTCTGTGGACAGATAAATCAGCAATTAACCGAGCTTTCTACGAAACCTTGGTTCACAAACACGTTGGTCTAGAACTAATTAAAAAAGCTTTCCGCTTTCCATTAGTTCCCAATAGTTCACAGGTAATGACCGCAGAAGGAGTCATTAACCTAAAACTGAACTGGAATCAACGAGAACTGGTTCACCCATTTCTCGTTATCCAAAACTTACCACATGCATCCTACATAGGCTCTGACATTTTGGTAAGGTTAGGTGTTCACGTGGACACCATCAACAAGGTGCTGTGGTCCCTCAAACCAGCCACAAAGGATACTCGACCCAAATAAAATGTGGCAACTTCTCAGTTCATAGAATAGAAAAGAGAAGGAATAGAGAATTATGGATTCCAGAATTCCAAGAGAATGAGAGTTCTGAGAGATGTTGGAATGAGAGCTGACAACAGGTCCGATAGTCCAACAGAATGAGCAGATTGAGAGTGCAGCCGGTTATGAAGAGTTTGGAGTTATGAAGAACCAGGAACGTTTGGGATTATAATTCTGTTTTGAGCTAATCAACGCACGACTTTCTGAAGGTTTGGTAGCTCTCGACGGAGACGCTGAAACGAGTCAGAAAGGAACTACATCCAGCGCTGATTCATCGTCAACAGGTAGATGGTTCTATTTTGACCAAGTGTACCGTGAGAAGCTGAGGATCTGACGAAGCGTGCAATTTCTGGTTAAACAGATTAAACTTCCCTCACACAGTTCTCTGTAAGATAATCTCCTTTCACTCTAAAACCCACCTCTCTCTCATAAATCAGTACAGATATTTTAGAAATATCTTAAGCAAAGTCCTCAAATCACCGCCGAGTGATTTGAAGTTCATTTTCTGTGAAACTGTCTGTTATTATTTTCATATTTTGCCAAATTAATGTAAATGTTTGATGTTAAACTTTGATTCTGAAAATAAATGATTCCATTCATTTGATGGGTCAAAGATAAACAACGTCTCTCGTTACATTTCTGTTAAATTCAATGCACGACATTTACAGTCAGAAAAATGAAGAACTCGTGAATATTGTATGCATATATAATTCATATTTGTCATACAACAAGTGACACGTACCTCACGTGTCTCACTACAGTAGCCGCAAACCACAAGGACTGGGACGTGAAACTCCCTCTGGTCCTCATGGCCATAAGGGCCACTCCACACACGTCGACTGGCATCGCTCCTTTCGAGATGATGACGGGTCGACAAATGACTCTCCCTCTGCACCTGTTGTACCAACCAGGCGATGCTGCCATGGCAACAGCCTACACCACACAACAATACATGAAAGACTTGGAAAGACA
>NW_023619568.1:0-9071 GCF_014905685.2 Nematolebias whitei
GAGAAGAAAGGGATCCAAGGAATAGAGCAACTGAAGCCAATTCCTAGCTAGTTGAAACCAGAAACCAGAGTATGGCCACAGAACCAAGCACCATGCTCCCCTATATTAGACTGGCCACTATATGCGGGGGAGTGATACTAAGAAGAACAGTCAGGGCTTTGGACGGGTAGGGCCTTGAGCACATTGGAATATGCAAAGAAAGGATACCTGTCAAAAGAAGGATAAACCTGCAGGTGGAGCTTGCAGGAGAACAATTGTACGCTCTGCCTGAAACCAAGTGGATTACCCCTTCTCTGGGAAGGACCAGGGACGGAGAAGCCCATCAAGCCTAAAACAAACAAGATGGACGCACGTCAGCTGCAGATAAAACCTGTAAAGGTAATGGACGCATTCATTTGTGGAGAATGCAGGATTACCACATTACCTCGAGCAACTATCATCACACAATGGGATATAAGCGGCAAAGGCCCACAAGACTGTGCATGCGAGTGGGATGGCACCGAAGTAAAATACTGTTCAGCCTGTGATACACAGATGGAGGAAGGCCAACTACTGCACTCTGAGAGGGCAATGGGCTGGCAAGTAAGGAGGTATCACAGCCCCCTCAAATCTTTCAGAGCTCAACTTGATGAAGATGAAACCAGGATCTCGGAAGGATCCCTGACCGAACAGCAGTATGACCAAGAACTCATCTACAGCTCTCTAAAAGTAACTCCTTCAGCCCCACTACTATATCCGGAACTAGGAGAACTAGATGAAAGAAAAGAGAAGCAGCAGCACAGGAAGAAGTTAAATCCCGGAGAATTGCTCGAGCAGGCCGTACAACGAGCCTGGCCTTATGATTCTTCGAGGGGAAAGAAAAGGAATGCCCCCCTCGGTACTCAGCAGTTTCCCTTAGTTTTTAGAGTACTTCGAAACCAAACAAGCGCAGGGAGCAAAAAAGAAGAGGCAGGTATGTTACCTGACGAAGAAACCGGCGAGGCTGGACAAAGAGGCTGGACGGGGCCCTGGGAATTAACAACATGGGCTCAGCTGATTACGGAGGTAATTATGAACCAGGAAGTCCCCCTGGTGCCCCTACCAGACGTTCCCCGAGAGACCGGAACCAGACATAATAATTTGTACTATTATACTACTAGTCTGGATGGATGGGCCAGGCATGAAGCTAAACCCATGCAGAAAACAGTTGAATTCTTAGTAACCCCTGAAGCTTGGGAGAGGAAAGGAGTGCTTCAGATCCCCGGAACTGCTGCACAGAGGGCAGGAACGCCCACGAAGCCCGACTCCACCCAGAGGGTTAAAGTTTCCGTGCAGATGGTCATTGCACCATACCAGGGAGTGTACTCGGTAGGAGCTGCAGTACACCCGATCCAGGAAGAAGGAACGTGCCTGGTGGGAGCCACAGCCCACCCAATTGAGGAATACAAAAACTGCTCGGAGGAGCCAGTAGCAAACAGAACTGAGAAGAAAGGACTGAAAAGTTGGGCCAAAAAAGCGTTCCAAGGAAAATGGAAGCATGCGGACAAGAAAGCGCGCAAGTAGGAAATAAACAAGGGGTCGCTGGACTCATCGCTGGGAGCAAGAAAAGAAAAGGTAAAGAACCTCTAAGAAAAACAATAAAAAAAACCAAGCCACATCTGGAAAAAAATAGGACACGTAAAACAGGTCAGGCCTATTGAAACATGTCGTGTTAAAACCAGTGCAATAGCAGCCTTACCAACATGGAAATATAAAGTAAATGCCTTTAATACTCAGAGTAGCCATACAACTGAAGAAGAAGTGCAGAATATGTTGTTTCAAGCACCCGGAACTGAGATATATAAACCGGCCCTGCTTGTAAGAGGCCAAGTGGTGGAATTAGACAGACCAAAGAAGGACTTTTCAAACTTCCTGGCAAAAACAAAAAATTATTATAATTCACATCTGCAAACATTTAGAGAAGCAGATCTCACTAGAGCTAGCCACAGAGTCCCTGGCCTAACCCTGTTAAGTGATAACTTAAAATTCCCATATAACCCTAGTCCGATGGGAACACCATGGATCTTTAATATGGTCCAAATGGAAATAAAGAATAAATCAGTTACACTCAAGTGGGGCCCGAACTATGAGGAACCTCACCAAACAGAATACTGCGAGATCTCTCTGGGAGGACTGATAATCTGGGCCACGAGCCCAACGCTGAGAACAAAAATCAACAAGAGAATAGCGGAACCAGAACGAGTGGTGATTGAAAATACCCAGTTACCCCTGAAAATGTTGTATGATCGAGTCCAAACTCTACTTGACAGGTGGGGTTCACACCCCACACGAGCGGCTAACAGAGTAAAAGTATCTTACAGAGGACATCCACTGATCAGCCTGACAACAGCGCTGACAGAGATGGGAGAAGCCTACGACCAGCATAAGGCCGCAAGAGAAGAGCTGGTGGAGCGAGTAATGGGAGAAGCAATGGAGAGATATGGTGATTGGGATGAAATGATTAGCTATCTTGGCGATCAGCTTGAGCCAACGGAGGGACCCCTAGGAGAACCCTCTGAATGGTCGGTCAGACAATGGAAGTGGGTGTGGCGAGGATTAAGACCAGACTTACACCACCCCTCATCGCTCAGTGTAGAACTCTATAAAGGGCGAGTAACAAATAGAGATCACAGAGGACCTGGACCCGAGCAGCCCACGCATCCGATCTACCAGAAGACAAGATACCCTAAGCGAGCATGTCTAATCGCACCTTCACCAGGGGCCCCGTACGTGAGAAAGATATTATAAACTCAAAACGCCTTAGCGCTGGAGTAGCCAACATTTTGATCCAGTGCAAACAAACTGGCTCGAAGATACCAGCCTTAGAAACTACGAATGGCATAGTATGGCTCGACAAACCAGAGTTCAACCTCCCCAATTATGATAACCACTCAACAGACTATTTCTACTCAAACCGCCAGTACAAAAGATGGCCTCCCCTGGAGGACCCCCAAAAGGAACAGCGTTTGGAGGAAATACATCTCCCCAGATTGTCCGTGGGGACGTATCCCCAACCTTATCCACCAACATCCCCATGGATATTCAACGTGGTATACCTGACCCTATGGGGAAAAGAAATGAAGTTCAGATGGGGACCTAATTACCACGAACCATATCAAAGCCGCTTTTTCGAAGTGTCGATAGGAGGCATAATAATCTGGAGCACAAGCCCACAAATGGTGGAAGCCATAACCAGAAGAATGGAAAACCCAAATCGGTACGTAATTGAAAATCAACACCTGCCTATAAGAATTGAAAGACAGCGAATGCTTGAGTCGGATCGCATACTCTGGCCTTGGACAGAAGGTGGTTATGCAGTACGAGTCCTATATCAAGAAAGCCTCTTAATAATGCAAATAGAAACATTAGCGAATGTGTACAGGCCAGACTCCCCTATGGACATGGAACATGGCCCAGTCATGACTCCATATCTACCCAAACGCAAAATCAAATGTTGGCAGGTAAGACAATGGAAATGGGTGTGGAAAGGACTACAACCAGGGCTGCCACACCCTTCTCCTATATACCTGGAACTCCTTAAAGGACGAGTAACGACAGCCCGCCGACACTCAGAGCCGAGACATCGAGGACGAAGGAGCAAGGGCCCCTCTCGAAATGATTCACATGAGAAACAGAAACTCCAACGGTGATAATCCAAGTAGCGATGAAAGCGATGATGAAGCGACCCCAAACCGACCTATGGACCGTCAAAGGATTACGATTTTGGATAAAGCAACTTGCCTGCGAACCCTGCTGCGGGGACTCGTAGTGTTAATAGGCTTAGCAATGTTGTTGGTTATCTTATACCAAGCCGGAGTCAGACCCTGGAGCCTGACACATGTGGCAGTTGCCCATGGAAAATCAAAATATGCAGACATGAACTGTTGGGATATCGCTACACAGAATATTTCCTTGCCATGGAATCCGGCAAAGAACATCCAGAACCAAATAGCAGCTTGGAATAAAATAAAGAAAGAGGGTCATCAGGCCTGGATGAACAGACTGAAAGTCACGGCAGGATGGAGTGCGGCTTTAATGGCCGGAAACCTAACAGTAGCAGACCATTCCACCGAACCAGAATCTGACGGACCCAATTGGGTCGTCACAAATCTAATAATACTACCAGAGAAAAGAGTCATCGGAATAGCAATTTTGAAAGATCAGATCAAACGATCAACAAGATGTAATTGGATACAGCCCCAGGACGGACCCCCCGAGTGGCACTGCGATTGGATATGTCGACCGTTGATTGGATTAAAGCATCAAGGGTACTGGGACCGAGAAGTAATTCTTCCGGCCCCACCTAAAAACGACAGCTGCCAGGCAATTCTCCCTCGTCGGGAGTTCTGGGGCGACATCCACTTAGATTGTGACCGGATCCCCCCTCTCATTCGAAGGAATCACACAGGTAAAAACCTGAATTCGACCAATAATAAGGTAATCCACACAATACGATATGAAAGAACGCTCAAAATAAATGCTACAGACTGGGGATCTAACAGGCGCCCTACACCGCCTCCCCATGCCACGGTTAAGGTCAAAACGAAGCAGGTATATCAGTACCAAACAACGGAAATAAATGGGATAAAAATGATTGCCAGACCAGACCTGAAAGAGCAATGTATAAAGAAAATGAATAAGCTACCATATTGTTGTTGGGACCGATATTCTGAATGCCAAACTCAAAATTATCTACCCATAACTCCAGTACAGAATCAGCGTTATTATTACTGGAGTTGGGCAGCCATATTCCACCCACATAATGCCTGGCATGAGAACTGGTTGAATGCGACATTACCATGGGTCTGGATTGCGTCTGGGCTGACTCACTTCGAAGGTGACTTCGTGGAGGGGTATGCCAGGACTCATGAGGGCCTCATGGGACCATATTATACAGACATGTATATACAGAAACTACCAAAACCAGATGAGCTTCTCAATGCACCTAAGGGCGATTTTGACAAAATAGACAAATGTGTAGCCGAGCGAATTTTTCTTAGTCTTAACAACTCGGTGTGGGAAAGTAGTGGAGCATCGCCCAGATGTAGATTATGGGAGACAGAGGTCGCCGTTATGTCCACATGGCGATATGACTGCACAGAATTACGTAGACAACAAACGGTTAAAATCTTGCTCCAAGCATGGCATGAATATCATCAACGAGATGACTCCAGAACATGGTGGGGGTTTCAGGAAGAAGAAATTAGAGAATGGGTAGCCCCATGTTTGCAACTTTCAAATAACTACTGGATTAAGTATCAATATTTGGCCACGGTCTATTCTAAAGAGCAAGACATATGGGCCAGTGCCCTGTATAGACCGGATAGGTATGTTAGTCCCAGACCATGGCACATGACTTGTGATAAGGCAAAAACACAATGCGTCATTACATTAGCTCGAAGGCCTTGTGGTACGATACCAGGATGGGAAAGCTACTGTAAGAGTTATTATGGGTCTGAATACACCTTGCACGCAGCAAAGGTAGTGTGGAAAAAATATAGCGGCAAGTGGAAAAGATCAGTACCTGAGGGTACCTGCGTAGATAAGATATTAGGATATCAGCTTCACGCCAGGAAACATGTTCAAGGAGTAATAGTTCCCTTTGTCTCAGATTCGATGATAGCTTTAGTAGAAGGCCACGCAGTGAGACGCAGCCTGTGCTTGGGCGATGAGATAGATGGCTATGAGTGGGTAGGCCCGAATAAAATCTACTCGAATCTCACATGCCAGTATCCAGAGGAAAACTGGAAGAAATGTGGCACACAGGAAGATAAACACACTTGCGCATGGTATGAAACCGTTAGTTACACCGTTGGCCGAAAGGTCACAGAGGTGGTGAAAGGCGTAGGTGAAGTAATCAAAGAGGGTGGAGAAACGGTAGAAGGATGGATAGTTGGTATCTTCCTCAAAATATGGCCTTATTTGTTATGCGTTGTCGGGATGATAGCTGTTGCCTTATTAGGTAAAGTATTCTTACGAGAGTGCCTCAGAGCTGGATGCCACCCATGGAGGAGGAGCTATAGGCCACCCCCACCAGAGTAGGGTGCGGCTCAGCCTTAAATTAGATAAACAGGGAAGCGGCTTCACTTTTACCCCGGGAGCAGTAAAGAGCAAGGATCAGGACAGAAGCAATTCAAAAATCTCTATGGACAATCAAGACGACTGCGTGTCTTATACTCCAACCACCGATGTGAGTATTATAGATTGGGAGACAGATACTACGATAACCCCCAATCTTACCATTGTGTCAGAATGTCCAGCCTATTTTAATGGGATCAATATAGAATACTTTTTAACAATGGTTGCATGGATGTGCTACTGCCACACAGGGGATTGGAGTAAGGAAAGGTTGATAAGATTTCCAGTAGCGGTTCAGACGTACGCTAGAGTGATAGTATCCCATGTGATACTCAGACGACCTGAGATATCGCCTCATTTCTTTGTTACCTATCTGTTAGGAAGAATCAAACTCACCTACCTGCAGAAGATTATAATTTCAGCATGGCTAATAGAAGATTCCATAGTGATTAGCCTTGAGTGTGCGGCAGCGCTTACTCCGGTACCAATACCAGTCACAAGCTGTGGAGGTACCACCGGGAGAATTGTAGCAACCATAGTCGAAGGGACAGTGGCCGTAACGGTGTTGGCAAATATGCTGTACCAGATAGTATCCTTGCAACCACAAAACAGACGTAAATGGACCAAAAAGTTGGCCATCTTAATTGGATGGAGTCTGGTCTGGGGAATTTGTGCAATAGCCTATTGGGCCAGCCTCTGCACCACTATGCCTATAGTGGTGTGGATGATGACCTATGCCGCTATCTTTAAGCCGAGACCTGATCCAGCTCCCCCTGCACCAGAGGGGAGCGAAGGCCGCAGAATCTCGGGAGGATGATGAGACAAGCCAATCTAACGAGATAATAACAGAAGTAATCAAATAACCAACAACAGCTTTACCCCTCCCCGCTTTTGCTAACTTTTATTAAACTTTGAAAGATTGATTTAGTGTTTAAATGTTATTTTTCTCTCTTTTTATGATTGATTTTATTTTTGAATCCTGTAAACTCGAGGTATCATCGGTCTGGTAAATGCTCAATGGATAGCTGACGGCCTGTATAGGCCCAGCAATACGAAGTTGAGTGTTTCAGAGACACGATGAGGACCGAGAGTGGAAGCAGACCTTGATTTCATTGTTATTATTTTGTCATGTTATATTACATGTACTCTCTTTATAGAAAGCATAAGGAGCAGAATGCAGATGCTGTTCTACATCCTGACCACAGCGACAGTCTACAGCAACTGGGCGTTCGCTTTCACAGCTCCGGACAAACTCGTAGTAACGACAAATACCGGAGAGATCATCCTCTGCCACTGTGAGGAGAAAGTGTACGACCACGAGCAGATCCAGAGGATTAGAGTAACCCCTTGTGGTGACGTATGCAAAATCCAAAAAATAGAAACTACAGGGCAGGAAAAATACATTAGCGTTACATATAGAGAATACGGCATCTCCAAAACCTCAGGGTTAATATTACCTGGGTACTGTGATTGGAAAACCGTGATAACAACCCAACAACTAAACCAACTGGAAGAGTGGGAAAAATTCATTACCCACACTTATTGTGGGATCACCAGACGACAGGGCAGAACCACCCTTTATCGGTTTAAGAAAACCTCACTCTAAGAAATAATTAAGGGCAAAGGTTAAACCAAATAAGCCACAACAGTCAAAATGCAGGTTCAACGCCCCACAAATTCAACAGCAATAGGACCTCAAATGGTCTGCTGCTATTGCCTTTTGGGGTTGGAAGATACCCGATTTCTATGGGCCGTGGGTCCAACCTGGTGGTGCCAGGGCTGCCACTCTAAAGTTATAATCGCGACTGGAGTACATGGTATTTTGGTCTCTGATGAGCCCGCCAGTCTTCCTCGGGTGTCCGCAGAAGAGTGCTGGGAGGTAGAGAGCACCTGCAAGGTCATCTGGACCTCGGCCGAGGGCTCCGAACCCTTTATACCTAGAACAGCCATCCCTAGAGGAGCCACATATTACCCAGTAATTGTAAAACTCTGGGAAAACACAAATAAAACTACCAGGCATGTAGCCTACCATCTGGCCACGGGGTTGCCCTTGGTTCACGGCCCCTCCTTTAGGGTCACACAGGAGCCCCGAGAGCTCACGTCCTCATCTATCATGGTCATTTTAACGGCAGGGTTAACGACTAGCCCTCCGGTAGTCTCCGTGCCCATGGTGGCTAGGGAAGAAGGTAGACGAGACAGTATTAGTGTCCCTATAACCCAAACCGAGATAGCCAGTCAGCCCCAGGAACCAACTAATGGCCCACCTGACCTTTTACCAACTACATCCCATAATGAAACTGAGCCCATGGAGGTGGAGATATCCCCTGGAAGGTCGACTGCACTTCCATTAGATCATAACGATCTAAGTCTCCTGGAAAACTATCTGGATGACTTTGACAGGTATTTAAGTAGCGAGGCGAGCCGATCCGGTCCTCTGAGTACCGATGGCACGGCCCTCACTGACCCAACCAGCCCATCTGATTCTGAGCCTCCGATCTTAACACCGGAAGGCTTGACCCATTCAGAAACTGCTGAATCTGAAGGGTTACAGGTTGCCCCTATGCGGCTGAAACAGCTTCGTCAGATGCCCATTTTAGTTGCCACAACCCCACAAATTAGGAGGCAGGTCATAATAGAAAACATTACTCCTGTAGGTTCACCCCTTGTTGAGATCCCGCCGACCCTTCAGTCTTCTAGATCGGCTGACCTAACGGAGATCGACCCAGCAAGTCAACCTGCTGTCCTGGCCCAGGAGGTCAGAGTACCCAGGAAGCGAGCGGCGCCGGATGAAGATCAAGCGGAGCAATCCACTTCGAACGCAGACCTGGACAACATGACGGTGGTTGACTCCTGGGAGGGAGAACAGGAGGGCTAGGTTACAGCGAACCTGGTGCAAAAGAGGAGAAAGATCCGACTTCAAGAAGGGGGTGTCAATAAACCAGGTGTCTGTAGTGATGATGCATGAACAGACAACC
>NW_023619569.1:0-9071 GCF_014905685.2 Nematolebias whitei
AGATCAGAGTCAGAGTCAGAGTTTCTTTATTGTCATTCGCACCTCATGTGGTACATGTGGTGGAGCGAAATTATGTACACAGGGTCCCAGTTACATCCAACAATAAAATGTATAAGAAAAACAGTAATAACATCTAAGATATGAACTAAGAAAAACATCAACTAAATATACACTAAGCACTCATAACATAAAACATTGAACATCAGCACAAACATGAACATGAGTCTGTGAGCAGATGTGCACGCATGAACACATCAACATTGAAACAGATCAGCAGCAACATGAAACAGATCAGCAGCAACATGATATGGTTTTTCACAGTGATTATTCTAGTTAGAGATTCATGAGTCTAACAGCCTCAGGGTAGAAGCTGTTCCTCAGTCTAGTGGTTCTACACTTAATGCTCCTTAACCTCCTTCCTGAGGGGAGTGGGGCAAAAAGTGTGTGTGCTGGGTGGGTGGGGTCCTTCATGATGCAGGTGGCCCTCTTCCTGCATCTGGAGGTGTAGATGTCTGTGATGGTGGGGAGGCTGATTCCGACAGATTTCTGTGCAGCCTTCACCACTCTCTGCAAAGCTTTTCTTTCTGCAGCTGTGCAGCCTCCATGCCACACATTGATGCTCGAGCACAGGATGCTCTCCACTGCACACCTGTAGAAGGAGGTGAGGACTGAGCTTCCCAGACCAGCTCGCCTCAGCCGTCTGAGGAAGTAGAGTCTCTGATGAGCTTTCTTGATCAGGCTGGTGGTGTTGTTGCTCCAGCTGAGGTTGTCATTCATGTGTACACCCAAGTACTTGTAGCTGGAGACCACTTCCACCGCAGATCCTCTTATGTTCAGGGGGGTGTAGGTGTTTTTGTTCCTTCTGAAGTCCACAATCATCTCCTTTGTCTTCTTCACATTGATGTGAAGGTTATTCTCTTTGCACCAGCTCTCCAGGTGTTCCACCTCTTGCCTGTAGCTGGACTCATCATTGTTTGTGATGCATCCCACCACCGCTGTATCATCTGCAAACTTTACAATGTGACAGCCTGGATGGGCAGCTGCACAATCATACGTGAGCAGAGTAAACAGGAGGGGGCTCAACACACATCCCTGAGGAGAGCCAGTGCTGAGGGTTATGGTGGAGGAGGAGAGGTTGTGGATCCTCACTAACTGTGGTCTGTTTGTTAAAAAGTCTAGTACCCAGTTGCAAATGGAGGGGCTTAGTCCTAGTGTAGATAGTTTGTCCATCAGGGTTTGGGGGATCATGGTCTTCAAGGCGGATGTGAAGTCCACAAAGAGCATACGGACGTAAGAGTTTTTCTACTCCAGGTGGTTGAGCGCAGTGTGGACCACAGAGGAGATTGCATCCTCTGTTGATCGGTTCTCACGGTATGCATACTGATGAGGGTCCTCGTTGATGTTGATGGTTGTTCTGATGTGAGTCATGACCAGTTTTTCAAAGCATTTAGCGACTATCGGGGTGAGGGCCACTGGCCGATAGTCATTCAGACCAGTCATTGTAGAGCTTTTTGGGACTGGGATGATGGTAGCGGTCTTCAGGCAGGTAGGAACTGTCTCCAGGGTAAATGAGGTGTTAAAGATGTCTGCCAGCACCTCACAGAGCTGATCAGCACATTCCTTCAACACTTTTCCGGGGATGTTGTCTGGGCCAGTTGCCTTGTGCGGATTAATCCTCCTGAAGGTACTCCTTACTTCTGCTGAGGTCACGTTGAGATGCTCTTCATCCGGTGGTGAGGTGAGTCTGGTGCTGGGTGGTCTGTTCGGGTCTTCAAAGCGTGCATAGAACTTGTTGAGGGCATCAGGCAGAGATGGGTCTTTGGGGCATTGTTCACTCCTTCCTTTATAATCTGTTATGCACTTAATGCCCCTCCACATGCTCCGAGGGTCTTGTGAGATGAATTGACCCTCGATCCTCTTTGCATATGTGCCCTTGGCCCTCTTAATACTAGCAACCAGCTCTTCTCTTGTCCTACTCAGCTCCTCTGAGTTTCCAGACCTGAAGGCAGTGTTCCTGGCTTCCAGCAGGGTACGCACCTCTGCATTCAGCCAAGGTTTTCTGTTTGGGTAGCTTTTAACATTTCTGATAGTGGAGACGGTGTCAGTACATGTACTAATGTAACCCAGAACTGAGGATGTGTATTGGTCAAGATCAAGCGAACCTCCGTTTTCAGCAGCTTCTCTGAAAACCTGCCAGTCTGTTCGATCAAAACAATCTCTCAGTATGGGGCCACTGTCCTGGATCCAGCATTTAACTTTCTTTTGTACCGGTCTGAAGCGTCTCAGCGGGGGCATGTAAGCAGGAGCCAGGAAGATTGAGATGTGGTCTGACAGTCCTAGGTGGGGGCGGGGTTCGGCTTTGTATGCATCTTTTACGTTCGTGTAAACACGGTCCAGCATGTGGTCTCCACGTGTCGGAAATGCCACATGTTGATTAAAGCTTGGGAGACAGTCCTTTAGATTCACGTGGTTAAAGTCTCTGGCTACAATGTAAAGAGCCTCGGGGTGTTTGCTCTGCAGCGAGCTGATGATATCATGAAGCTCCTGCAGTGATTCATTAGCATTAGCGTCCGGAGGAATGTAAACAACTGTGATAAAAGTCACTGTGAACTCTCGGGGTAGATAATGTAGCCGACATTTCACTGTTATTTACTCCAAAGCCTTCGAGCATGAGCTATTTACAACTGTACAGTTCGTGCACCAACTTTTACTCACGTAAATGCATACTCCGCCTCCCCGTGATTTCCCCGTTAGCTCGCTGCAGCGGTCCGCTCGAAAAAAAAGTCTGTCATCCAGCTGGAAGGCTGTGTCCGGCGTTTCGCTTGTAATCCACGTTTCCGTGAGGCAAAGCACCGCACACTTCTTCATCTCTTCTGAGTCGCCCGCTCTCAGACGAAGTAAATCCACCTTGTTGTCCAACGAGCGGACATTCGACAGAAAGAGAGACGGCATGGGGAGTTTACCGGCTTTAGTGTTAGCTCGTAGCCTCACCATAGTCCCCGCCCGGCATCCTCTCCTCTTAAGCCGGGAGCAGCGCTTCCTCTTCTGCCCGCTGGAACCACCTTCAGAACCACCTTCAGAACCACCTTCAAAGACTCCTTTTGTCCTTTACTGGCTTGCTTCAAAACAACACTTTCCATAGATTCCCTCATAATTTTCTGCGCTTTCTGCACATCTTCCGCCGGTACCCTCTGTGCCACCACAACCAAGACTAAATCTATTTGCTCTTGTAGAGATTTCCACTCGTCACTACCTTTTAAAACGCCCATCTCGCTGTTCTGCTCCATCAGTCAGCTATAATAAATATTCCTAACACACAAGATATTATATTCACTTAAGCTGTAAAAGCAAGGAGACTATGCTTTGAAGGCCCTGCCTTCCAAGATAACCAAAGATTAGTGCTATTTTCAACCCCTCAATACAAACCACCTCATAAACATCGGCAACACCTGTCACTTGGGACGACCACAACAACACCACACACTCCTACACTTTTTATTTCACACACCCACTAACTCTCCTCTTTTTTGTCCACCTTTCAATTGTTTTTTTCCAAAAGCAAATCCGGTCTGCAGCCAAGACGTTTTCCTTTAGAATGAAAATGAATGTATGGTGTACTGTTCAACAATCATTCAACTACAGTGACACCATCCACAGCCTTTATGCGAGTTTTAACCTGACAGTTGTCCAACGGCTGAGCACCGATCGACTTTGGTCCGCCCGTCCCGCGAACAGCAAGCAATCAGGCCCAACGCTCACAGAATTATACACCCTCGACGCACACATTCACCTCTTTTTTTACAACTTCCACTCAGCCATGCACTCAAAAATCTGTAGTTTCTTAATATATGATTCACACAACGTGGAAGTGAACACTCTACGTCCACGTATATGTGTGCATGTGTGTGTGTGTGTAGGCATGTTTTTTTTTCTTTCAGCTGTGCTCCATGTGTGTTTGTGTGTGTGTATGTGTGTGTGTGTGTTTCTCCTGCTGTGTGCGCGTGCCTGCTCCCTCAGACACAGCAGACTGCAGTCAGACCACAGTTTTGAGACTACTCACAACTGACCCTCTTTGTGGCACTGCCCAAGATGAAATTGGCAAAAAACAGGCAACTGTCCCTCATATGAATAGCAACTCTAAGGTTGTTATGGCACTTCCAGTATTTTAATTATGATTTATAATATTATTAAAATTACTAGAGAAACACCACTGTCACAGAAAATCTTCTTTCCTTACCCCGGTACTCGGGGAAAAACCCACAAATCTGTGCTCGTTAGGCGACTCTCCTAAACGTACAGTATAATTATAGTATATCTTAAGGCGTCTTCAATTTAAACAAAAAAAAACTCTAATGCTTTTCCAACATAAAACCAACTACAGACAATCAACTATCTTTTCTCACTTTAAGAATTATTCATTCTTCTTCTTCTTCTTCTTCTTCTTCTTGTGAGAGGAGGGTGTGTGGAGGAGCTGAGGAAGAGAGATCGTAAGAATTATTGCATATTCTAAATCTTTAACTTTTCTTTATCACTGTTTTTCACTGGGTTTCATGTTATTTGTTTAAATTGTTATTTTGTGTTAGTTTCGCCACGTTTTAAGGTTTTTTTTTGGTTTGGGTGTGGCCGTCAGGTGCACCTGGCTGGCCGGCGCCTAGACGCCATGGTGGTGGGAAGCACGGGGAACTTCTCCACGCTGACACGGAAGAACGGCATCAAGGTGGGTGCCGGTTCTTCGTGCAGCGTGGAGGAAGTTTGTTTGGCGGTGGGGGAGGTGGTTGGACACGGGTCCATTAAATCTGCAGCCCGCATGAACGGGGCTGTAGTGATTTTTGTTGACACTGAGGAAAAAGCTCGGCAGCTGGTCGAGGCTGGCATATCAGTGGGAGACTTGTTTTCGCAGGTGTCACCACTGATGCTGCCAGCCACGAAGATCACTTTGTCTAATGTCCCCCCGTTTATTAGTGACGAGTTCCTAATCAAGGAGTTGTCCAGACATGGGAAGGTGGTGTCCCCGATCAAAAAAATCTTGACGGGGTGCAAATCCCCCCTTCTCAAGCACGTTGTCTCTCACAGGAGACAACTGTTCATGATTCTTAATAAACGGGGGGAAGAATTCAACATTAGGTTTCATGTAAAGCTTGACGATTTTGAATACCTTTTATTTGCGACTTCTGCAAATATGAAGTGTTTTGGATGTGGACAGGAGGGGCACGTGATAAAAATGTGTACAAACAGGGCCGGGCCGGTTCCGCCCGCTGCTGCGGGGGACCCCCCGGCTGCCGCGGGTGCCCCTCCCGCCGCTGCTGCGGGTGGGTCCGCGGCTGCTGCTGCTGCGGGTCCCGCTGCTGCTGCGGGCGGGTCCGCGGCTGCTGCTGGTGCCCCTCCCGCTGCTGCTGTGTGGGGGTCCGCGGCTGCCCCTCCCGCTGCTGCTGCGGGTCCCGCTGCTGCTGCTGCGGGGGGGTCCGCGGCTGCCGCCGGTGCCCCTCCCGCCGCTGCTGCGGGGGGTTCCGCGGCTGCCGCTGGTTCCCCTCCCGCTGCTGCTGCGGGGGGTTCCGCGGCTGCCGCTGGCCCCCCTCCCGCTGCTGCTGCGGGGGGGTTCGCGGCGCCCGCTGACAAGGTCTGTAATAGTGACGAGTTGCCAGCTGTGGGTGGGGGCACGGGTGTGTGTGGGGATGAGGGTGGCAGCACGGAGGTGTGTGGTGGTGGTGGAGAGAACGGAGTTGTTGTGGATGGTGGAAAAGAGACTGGGGGGAGGTGGGGATGAACAACGGAGAACGAGAAATGCAGGAGGGCGATGAGGAGTTAATGTGTGGTGATCGGGAGGAGAAAGTGGAGGTGGATGGAGAAAAAAAAAGGTGCAGGACAGAAAAGTGAGAGGTCAGGAGCTGGTGTGGAGGGGGAAGCAGGGGCTGTTATAGAGGATATGGAGCTGGGGGCCCCAACCCAGGTGAAGAGACGAGGCAAAAGAAAAAATACAGACGCTGCAGCACATGCCAGCAAACAGCTCAGCAAAAAAGCTGCAGAGGAGAAAGAGGGATCAGACAGCGACAGTGAGGGCTGGGGTTCTGATTTCAGTGAGTCCTCCCGTGCCTCACAAGCTGACAACAGTGAACCAAGATACCCTGTGGAATTATTCCTCACTTTCCTACAACGAACCAAAGGGCTGAGAGGAGTCAAAATAGAAAGCCACTTCCCAAACTTAAGGACTTTCTACTTCTCAGCCAGACATCACATCAGGCACAAAAAGGAATTAGGCTTCACTGACCAACAAGTTTACAGACTGAAGAAATTAATGAGCACGGCACGTAAACACTTCTGAACAATGACATACACACACGTTTTAATAAATTTTATAGTTTTATGGTACACGCTTCTTAACTTTTTACCCATGGATACTTTTAAAATAGCATCTTTAAACACAAACGGGGCAAGAGAAGTTTTGAAACGTGAATTTATTTATCAGACCATAAACTATAAAAAGATCGATGTACTCTTCCTTCAAGAGACACATAGTGATGCACTAAATGAAGCAGAATGGCGCAGGGAGTGGAAAGGAGAGGCCATTTTAAGCCACGGCACGTCTAAAAGTGCAGGCGTGGGAATCCTTTTTGCAAAGTCCTTCCCTCCCAGCCACATAGAGACACGACACATTGTTCAAGGTAGATGTCTTTTAGTCAAAGCTTGTTTTGATCATTTTAATGTAGTTTTTATCAACATTTAAGCTCCCACCACCAATGCAGAGAAAAAACGTTTTTTTAGAAGAAATTGGGGAGAGGTTGGGAGATTGTGGGACTGAGGACTATGTTTTTATACGTGGGGATTTTAACTGCACCGAAGACGAATCTCTGGACCGCAATCATGCAGAGCCTCATCCGGCAGCCCAGCGTGTCCTGAGACAGCTGATCGCGTCTCACGGCCTGGTGGACGTATGGAGGAGGATGCACGCAGGCTCCAGGCAGTACACGTGGTCCCACCTTAAAGAAAATCGCATTTCGCTGGCTCGCCTCGACCGCTTTTATTGTTTTAAACATCATTTTAACGTGTTTAAAGCTTGTCAGATCTTACCAGTAGCTTTTACAGACCACTCGCTGATTTTAGGTAAAGTTTATATCAGAAACATTTTACCTAGGAGCGCCTACTGGCATTTTAACTCAGTATTAACTTATAACCGTAGTTTTAAGGAGATTCTGAGTTATTTTATGACGGGTTTTAGACAGAGGAAGAGAAATTTTACGTGTTTGCAGCAATGGTGGGACCACGGTAAAGTTGAAATAAAACTGCTGTGTCAGCAGCACACTCTCAATGTCACTCGCAACATCACCAGATCTATCAAGGATCTGGAGATCGATATAGTGGAGCTAGAACAACTCAGTGAATCCACAGGAAACCGAGAGCACTTTGAAGCTCTCAAAGCGAAAAGGTTAGCTTTAACCAACCTGCTGGACGCGAAGGTCCAGGGCGTGTTGGTCAGGTCCCGGATGCAGACCATCACAGAGATGGATGCTCCCTCTAGCTTCTTCTTTAGCTTGGAGAGGAAAAACGGGCAGAGAAAAGAGATCCACTCTCTGCTATCGGACACCGGGCAGCAGCTGAGTGAGCCAGGCCAGATCAGGAGGAGGGCCGTGGAGTTCTACTCCTCGTTATTCCAAAGCGAATACGAGAGAGAGGACGAACTGTTCGGGGAGTTCTGCAGTGAGCTACCCCAGGTCTCTGATGAGACCAACGCCCATCTGGAGTGCCCCCTGGGACTTCACGAGCTCCGCACGGCCCTCCAAAGCATGCAAGGCCAGAAGGCACCCGGTATAGATGGACTCACCGTAGAGTTTTACAAAGCCTACTGGGACATCCTGGCAGAGGATCTACTGGGTGTCTTCAACGAAAGCCTGAACGCCGGCTCACTCCCGCTGTCGTGCCGCAGAGCGGTCATCGCTCTCCTGCCCAAAAAAGGGAACCTACAGGACCTGAAGAACTGGCGCCCGGTGTCCCTGCTCTGCACCGACTACAAAATCCTCTCCAAGGTCTTGGCTACCAGAATGAGAGAAGCTATGGAGCAGGTCATCCACAGGGACCAGACCTATTGCGTCCCCAGCAGGTCCATGGTAAATAACATCTACCTGATTCGAGACGTTTTGGAAGTCTCCAGTTCATTAGGCCTGAACACAGCCTTGGTCTCACTTGACCAAGAAAAAGCTTTTGACCGCGTCGAGCACGACTTTCTCTGGGAAATTATGGGGAAGTTCGGGTTCAGCGCTGGTTTTATAGCTAAGATCCAGGTGCTGTACAGTGGCGTTGAGAGTGTGCTGAAGATCAACGGTAGCTTGTGTGCTCCTTTTAGGGTGTGTAGAGGCGTTCGGCAGGGCTGCGCGCTCTCGGGGATGCTCTACGCACTCTCCCTGGAACCCCTCCTCCAAAAGATCCGAGCAAAGGTCCGTGGTTTTATTACACCCGGTTTTAACAACAAAGTGGTTTTATCCGCCTACGCTGACGACGTTGTTGTTTTTATTAACAACCAGAAAGACGTAGACATTTTAAAAAAAGTTACAGAGAGTTTCTCCACCCTGTCCGCTGCGAGGGTGAACTGGGGAAAGAGCACAGCCCTCGCCGTGGGTGAGTGGCCTGAAGGACTCCCGGTTCTCCCTCAAAGCCTCCAGTGGAGGAGAGACGGGTTTAAATATCTCGGTGTCTACCTGGGAGATAACGGTGCGATCAGGAAAAACTGGCTAAACGTTAAAGAAAAGCTCGAGGAGAAAATACAAAAATGGAAATGGCTGCACTCCCAGATGTCCTACAGAGGCAGAGTGCTAGTTTTGAACAACCTGGTCGCATCGCAGTTGTGGCACAAACTGGCCGTTTTAGACCCACCTCCAGACCTGTTGGTACAACTACAGTCTGAGATGGTGGAGTTTTTCTGGAAAGGTCGGCATTGGGTGCCACAGTCGGTTTTGTTTTTACCAAGAGAGGAGGGGGGACAGGGCCTTGTCCATCTGGCCAGCAGGTCGGCCACTTTTAGAATGCAGTTCCTCTAAAAATACCTGGCAGGACCTGCTGATACAGTGTGGAGAGACGTGGCC
>NW_023619570.1:0-9065 GCF_014905685.2 Nematolebias whitei
CACATTGCCTTTTTATATTGGTCATTTATTTTGATGGAATGGCTGATGTCCAATATTTAACTTTGTTGCTAATATTGTCCGATACCGATACCATGCCGATAATATTGTGCATCCCTAGTAATAAATGTTTTTAGGCTCATTAATTTGTGTTTAATCTTTGTCTTGTTCTATTTAATTCCATCGTGTAGCCGGTGCCACACATTTTATCGAACAGTTTCTCATTACTTGTGATTTTCTTTTCACAAATAAAAACATTTATGGTTTCTAAGTTGTTGTTTTTTTAATTATCTGTAGCTATGTATGATTTAAATGTAAGTGTTTATTGGCTTACTTAAAAATTGAAACTTTTTGTGCTATAACATGTCCCAAATATCAGTTAGAATTCATTTTTGTGATAATGCATTTCTCAGGGATCAAAGAAACATCTAGAAATATATCCAAAAATAAAGGCAAACAAATGGTGCTTGCAACAATAAATACATCTACGAGTACAAAGAAGTTTGAACAATTTATGATCAACAAACAAATTTATGAAGTGTGTATTTATATAAAAAAGGTTGTCCATAAAATGGTAAAAAATGTTACAGATTAAGAGTCAATCTTTGGCACAAAGATGGATCACTTGGTCATTTACTCATTACTCCGTCATTGTCTGAGGGGGAGTTGTCGTTTAAACCGTCACAAATGAGATGTCAGTCTCACGCTAAGCAGCCAAGCCTCCGTGAGCCGATTCTTCCTCGTGGTGAATGATAATGACTCGAGTGGTAATGGTGTAGTTAGGACCTCTAACAGGCTGTGTCGATCTAGATAAAGAGCCGTTAGACAAGAGGGAGGAGAGCTGAACTAATCCTGTAGAGATGGGCCGGGCCTCACGGTTACACCAGAGTAGGCTAGTGTTTGGACGTTCTAGTAGAAACATGGAATTTGGAGCAGTTGATTTATTATTTATTTTTTTTATTAAATGCTATTTCACATGAACAAATAGGTTGTTTCTTCTACATATCTTTGATCCAAAAGAAACCAGGCAAATATTTTCATTACTTTTGTTTTTACCATTGGGAGCAATTTTGGCATGTTATTCTTTATTTTCCACTTTCCAAACCTTTTTTGTATTGTGGTAACTTTCTATCACACTTTTGCTTTTAACAGCAAAAAGAACTTACGTGTCATTGTAAGAGAAGAATTTATTGTGCTTTTGTCGTCAATGATTTGTATACGCCCCTAAGAATTTGAACTCCCAACTTAAATTGTAACTATTTCTTTCCATTTTTTTGTAACATTTTCTGTAAACTTTCCAATTTACAGTGTGTTCAAAACACCTAAATGTGGGGTTAGCTACCTCACAGATTCAAATGTATACTCATCATTACAGTTTTATAGAGTTGCCTTTAACATCACCACATAGTTGAGGTTCATACCAGTAGAGCACCAGTCCAGTAAAAACAGGGACCCATCCTTGACTATGCATGGGGTTTTTCAGAGCTCAAAGGAGCTGTGTACTTAAAGAAGAATGTCTCTTGTTCAAGCACCAATTCAACACGGTCTAAACTCTTTTATTTACCAGGCAGAGTGCCCAGAGTACTCTGGCCATCTCGGAGTTCATCAGATTATATGTGTGAGTAGAGCAGGAAAGTGGGGGACTTCTTTAACTCGAGGAGAGTGTGGTATGTTTAGAAGTGGGGCTGATGATGAGGGCTGTGAAGTGGGAACAGCAGATCTATTTGAAAGCTGCAGCCCCCACTTTCATAGTTCACTTAACTCTCAAAAATAATCCTGCAACCGACCTCCTTTTTTCCCCTCCTGCCTACAAAATATACCTCCAACCTTCCGATGTCTTTATATACAAGCGGTTTTCTTCTCCCACCTCTTTCAGAACCTAAAAAGACATCCTTAAATGCCCATCTGTACTTTGTTGCACCCGCCAAAAAACTGGTTCATCACTTTTTTTATTCATTTCTCCATCCAACCCCACCACTCCTTTGAGCCTCTCTGACCTCCACCTACACTCGTTAAACCTGTGAATGTAGTCCCCCCAAATGAAAGGATTTGGCTCAGCAAAATGAACCACAGGTCCAAGACAAGCAAATTAAACACATTTACCACCCACCTGCCTGCTACAAAAATCAGGCGGAATGGTTTACTTCTACCGTAGAGCTATGCACCCAGCACTTTTTAAGCTTATATTCACACAAAAGTTACTGTAGGAGCCAGAAATGAAATAAAATGAGCTAGTAAAAAGCCAGCATGTACATATCTATTCAAATTTTAAGAATAGTTTAGGCAAACATTTTCAGTACTTAATTTATTTTATTTTTTTATCTATTTTTACTTTACCAGTGAACCTAACATGCATGTGTTTGATCTGTGCAATTAAACCGGAGTACCCAGAGAGAACATGCAAACTCCACCCAGAAAGGTCACGAATTCAGGATTCGATCCTGCAACGTTCTCACTGAGAGGTGACTGCCCTAACTTTGCTACTGTGCCACCAAATGAACAATACATATACAAATGCAAAATGTAAAACTCTTCATTTAATTGTTGCTGACATAGAGTGCATTTCCAGCTAAGCATCAAATACATGTAGTATATCCAAACTATTTTCTGTGTAAGACCACCTCTGAGAATATAGCACAACTAGACTATGCAATGCACTATTTATGACAGAATAGACCCGATGTCTTTTTATTTACTTTTCCCTACTAAAAAAAATTATGGAAATATGAAAAAATAAAAATAATTCTTAGTTTGAAATAAATTTACTGGGAAGACTGCATCACATTCAGCACTAAAACAGTCACACTCCTATTGTAGCCACAAGAATACCCATTTTGGTGACTTGTAGTAAATTGCCATCATGGCAGATCAACATCTGATGAAAAGTTACTTTTTAAACTTATTTACATGCAGTCAAGAAATCAGTTTACATTACAACTTTCCCAGGTGCCATAACTAGTTTGACAGATGGACATTTACACTGGGATCAGAGGCTCCAGTGTCTGTTTGGCTTTGTTCCAGCAGTTCAGCAGCAGCATGAATTTATCATCATCCATCAATATTTCATCCTTCTGGGCTACCTGCATCCCCTGCCCACAGGGTAAAACAAACACACAGTCTTTCTCTGACTCACATGTGCCAAGCGGTGACAGAAAATTCACATTAAACATTACTGGTTATTGTCTTACAGTTGGATGTCCAAAATTAAATAAGGCATCAAAATTTGGTTTATAAACAATTTAGAGTTCAAATTTGAAGTTGTTTCAGATGTAGTTATGGCGTCTCGAGGTACGTCGGCATGTTCCACTTCCTCTTTTGGTTCTGTTTGAGTATTAAAGCTACACAGCATCACTTGGCAGACAGTTTCTACCTTTCTGACGTCCTTTCATGGGGTTCTGGGGCCTCGATTTACAAGATGTCTGCCTTTTTAGAGGGAACAGCATGTTTGATAAAAGTCAGCTTGAACTCTACATTAAATGTAGGAGGTGTAACCTGAGCTAAACCATTTCTTACTTCATCTTTTGTAGTACAATATTAATGCCAATGCAAAAAAAAAAAGGTTTGATTTAATATTCCATATTTCCTTTTGTGAACAAAGGTTAGAATCAAAAAACGATTATTTCTTATTCAGTAGCTCACTGGTGATTATCAGGACTAATCCTGAGAAAAGGTTACTTAAAAAAAAAACCATGTCAAAACAAACACTTTATGACACTTTATCTGACTTTATGATTTTATCAACTTTTTACCATAAACTTACACTGCCCAACTTTTTGTAAAATGAAATGTGGATTGTGTCAACACAATAAATAACCACTGAAGAAGTCAGTAAAACTGAATATAAATGTAACACAGCTTACACTTTCTGGGAGAATTGTATGTCTTACTGTTTAGACTATTTCACTGCATCATCAACCCTATCATCTGATGCATAAACTGCATATTTTACATGGTTAATGAAAAAACTGCAACGTTGCAGATGCACTGTATAACTCATGAGAATGAAACAGCCATAATTGCAAAGCTAATGTGTAGTTGAAAAGTTTACATTTTATTTTAAAGACTTCACAAAATAAAGAGTTGAGAAAAAGATAATAAGTAGAAATAAAGTAACAAAATATGAATTGTATGTGTTTATACATACATTTTAGAGATTGCGAACCTCACTCACTTTTGTTGTTCCAGAACAAGTTGATGATTATAGATCAAATGTTATTTCATTTTTTTTTAATATATTCTAATAATTATTACAAAAAAGATTAGTTTGCAATGCATAAACAGTGTTGGGAAAGAGTGAGTGAGACTAAAACCCAAGAAACCAGTAACCTTAAACTGTTATGTAATACTGTACTACTGTAATACTGTAAAAATAGCGTTTAATGTTAACAAGGTTAAGTCAGGTCCTCTGGACAGATTCTTCTGTAGAAGAATACAATCCACTTTTTCCTTTTCATTCCATGTGGTGCCATTGACAAAAGACCGAGTGAAACATACAGGAGCTATTGTTAATTTACTTTCAGCATATAATTCCTGAGCTGGAGGCATTTTTACTATTTTACTCTAACCTGCCAGTTAATACAATTCCTGGAATAAAAAAATAAAAAAAAACATTTCCTAACAGTTTTGCTTATCCGAGAAATAAATCTAAACCAAATATTCACATTTAGATGAATATTGCACACTTATTAAAGTGCCAAACTGCCATTTACCTTTGTCGCAATCTGCTGAAGCTTACTGGGGGGTTAAAAGTTGGACTTGTTCAAATTAATGTGAAACACAGAGGATTATCACCCTAAAACGTCTTTGATCTGAAAAGTAGAAGGTCATCTCAGAGTCCACGGCAGTTCAGTATGTGGCTCTAGAATGGTAAAACTGTTGAACATATTCTTCTTCTTCATCATTTTCTTTGTCTTTTGACTTTTCCCTCTTCAGGGGTTGCCACAGCGAGTAAGTAATCCTTCTCCATCTCACTCTGTCCTCTTCATCTGCTGTTCTCACTCCAACTACTTTCATGTCCTCTCTAACTGCATCTATATATCTCCTATTTGTCTTTTTCCTGGCAGCTGCATTTCTAACATCTTTCTACCAATATATCCACTGCCCCTCCTCTGGACATGTCCAAATCATCTCTGTCTGGCATCTCTAACTTTTTCTCTCAGTTCAACCTGTGCTGTACCTCTGATGATCTCATTCCTAATCGTATCCAACTTTGTCAGTCGTAAGGAGAACCTCAGCATCTTAGTTTCTGCTACTCCCAGTTCTTTCTCCTGTCTTTTTTCGATGCCACTGTCTCCAGACCATACAACATAGCTGGTCTCGCCACTGTCTTGTACACTTTTCCTTTCACTTTTGCTGCCATTCTTTTGTCACAAAGCACTTCTGAATCTTTTCTTCATCCGCTCCATCCTGCCTGGACTCTCTTTTTCACCGGTTTACCACATTCCTCATTTTCCTGTCAGTGAACCCCAAGAACTTCAAGTCCTGCATCTTTGTGACTTCTGCTCCTTGTTGCCTCACTGTTCCACCTGCCTCCCTCTCATTCACACACACATGTACTCTGGCTTATTGTAGCTGACTTTCATTCCTTTTATTTCAAGTGCATATCTCCACCTCTCTAAGTTCTCTTCCACCTGTTCCCTGCTCTCACCACAAATTACAATGTCATCTGCAAATATTATAGTCCACAGGGATTCCTGCCTGACCTCATCTGTTAGTCGATCCATCACCAGAGCAACCAAAAAGGGGCTCAGAGACGATCCTTGATGCAATCCCACCTTCAAGCTATCTGTCACTCCTGCAGCACATCTCATCACTGCCCTGCTGTCATCATGTCCTGTACCAGTCTAACATACTTCTCTGCCACTCTAGATTTCCTCATGCAATATCACACCTCCTCCCTCAGCTCCCTGTCATACTTTTTTTTAAATCCACAAATATGCAAAATATGCAATGAAGTTCTTTCTAAACATCTCTGTACTTATCCATTAGTATCCTCAAAACAGATACACAATATGTGGTGCTCTTTCTTGGCATGAAACCATACTGCTGCTCAAACCTGTTGTTTAAGTCTAGCTTCCACAACTCTCTCCCAGACCCTCATAGTGTGAATCATCAACTTAATTCCCCTGTACTTGCTACAACTCTGTACATCATCCTTGTTCTTATAAATGGGCACCAGCACACTTGTTCTCCATTACTCAGTTTTTTTCTCGTCCTCAAATATGTCATTGAATATTTGAGTCAAAAAACTAACTGCCATCTCTCCCCAAGACATTTCCAAACCTCCACTGGTATGTGATCAGGTCTGACTGCCTTTCCCTTCTTCATTACTTTCAGAGCTTTCCAAACATCACCCTCACTAATTTTTCCCACTTCCTGGTGCACAGTTTCTATGACCTCTACTCTTCTTTCTCGTTCATTCTCTTCATTCATTGGCTCCTCAAAATACTCCTTCCATGTTCCCCTCCCACTCTCCTCACTTGTTAGAACATTACAATTCCTATCTTTAACAAGCCTAACCTACTGCACGTTTTTTCCAACCTGATCCCTCTGTCTTGCCAATCTGTACAAGTCCTTCTTGACCTCTTTAGTGGCCAGCCTCCATGCAATTCATCATACGCCTTCTGCTTTACCTTAGCTACCTCCCTCTTTGCTCTACGTCCCATTTCCTTATATTCCTGTCTCCTCTCTTCAGTCCTTTCACTGTCATATTTCTTCTTGGCTAAACTATTTCTTTGAATAGCTTCCTGCACTTCACTATTCCACCACCAGGTTTCATTTTCATCCATTCTCTGTCCAGATGACACACCAAGTACCTTACTATGTGTCTCTCTAATTACTGTTGCTGTAGTAGCCCAGTCATCTGGAAGCTCTTTCTTACCACTCAGTGCCTTTAGTAGCTCCTCTCTGAACTCCTCACAACATTCTTCCTCCTTCATCTTCCATCATTTGGTCTTTTTCTCTGATTTTACACTTTTTCTCTTCTTCACAACAACAGTCTTTCTACACACAACCATCCGATGCTGTCTAGCCACACTCTCCCCTGTCGCAACCTTAATGTCCCCAATCTCCCTCAGGTGTCCTCTTCTACACAGAAGGTAGTCTAACTGTGCAGTCCTTCCTTCAATCATATGTTCCTCCTTATTTTGGATATAGGAATTGACTACAGCCATTTCCATTCTCTTGGCAAAATCTACCACCATCTGTCCTTCCTGTTGTTTTTTTTTCTTTACACCAAACTTACCCATCCCTTCCTCATCCCATCTGTTTCTTTCACCAACATGTCCATTCAGGTCTACTATCATCACTCTCTCCGCCCTGGGAATACTCTCTATCACTTCATCCATATCCTTCCAAAATGTATCTTTCTCCTCCACATCACATCCAACCTGTGGAGAATAATTACTGACAACATTTAGCATCAGATTTTCTACTTCTACCTTCAGGCACATCACCCTATCTGACACTCTCTTCACCTCTACTACATTATTGGCTGACTCCTCCTTTAGGACCACCCCTACTCCATTTATCTTTCTATTTGCACCATGGTAAAACAGTTTGAACCCTGCCCCAATGTGAGATTTGCTGCCCTTCCACTTGGTCTCTTGGTCACATAAAACATCTACTTTCCTTATCTGCATCATGTCAGCCAGTTCTCTGCCTTTACCTGTCATTGTCCCCACATTTTGAGTTGTCACCCTCAGTCCTGCGTTCTGGATTTTTCTCTTCTCTCTGTGTTGCCCGACAAATTTCCCTCCTTATGGTCTTCGACTAACAGTAGCACAATTTTCAACGGCACCCTGTTTGTCAACAACACCGGTGGTGGTCGTTGTTAACTCAGGCCTTGACCGGACCGGCATGGGACTTGGATTAACTCACATGTTGGTTTTGGCAAAAATGTTTTATGTTGGATTCCCTTCCTGACACAACCCTCACCGTTTATGTGGCCTTAGGACGGGCACAGATCTACTGGCTCCCTAGTGGCTGGTTTAAAACTGTCTAACATAATAAAATTAAAAATATTATTAGTATATATATATATATATATATATATATATATATATATATATATCTAAAAGACTTAAATCTGGTCCTCTGGACATTCAAAAAAACCAAAAAAAAACAAAGCAAAACAATAAAAAATGTAGAAACGTTTCGTCTCTCATCCAAGAGACTTCCTCAGTCTGAGGTGCTGTATTCAGCTCAGTCTCTTAAATAGCACCTTCTCAGAGTGGATCAACCAGTTTTGCTGCTGACAACCAAAACCAGCTGATCACATGCTCAAGAAGGACCATCAGCCTAACAATGGATCATTAGCACACAGATAGCTGTTTACTATTCACAGAGGGCTGAGTGATACTAGCAATCACAGCATTGTAAGAGGGGGACAATTGAACACGTGTATATATATATATATATACTATATATATATATATATATATATATATATATATATATATATATATATATATATATAGTGAAAGATCATAGCCAGGCCAGTCAAAATATATAGCAAAATGGCATTGATTGCACATACGTACGAGACATCAGCAGTGTCAAATGAAGCCATAAACTGTGGTCATTCTGTAATTTAGAGTGGATTTATTGATCAATCAACAACAGGAGAGTCTGACAGCAGGAGGGTCTTGATACAGCCATCTGTTGTGCCTCTTTGCATATAGTTTCTGGTTATGAGATGAGGGCAAACAGTAGTCTTTATGCTCTTAACCAGATTTATAGCTTCCATCAGAACCTTGACACTAACACAAACCAGATGATCAACCTTGGACTGCTAAACCTGAAATGCGATGGTAAATCACTATGGGTGACACATCAAAGAAAGGAACAGTCACACACAGAGGACAAAACATGGTCTCCATGAAAACTGAATAATAAACTTAAAGGAAAATTAATGAAAACTAAGAATGTCTTGACAAAATAATCATATACTGATAAAGTCAAACGTAATTATATTACAGAAATTAAGGTTTAAAATTCTCTCAATAGACAGACAGACAGACAGACAGACAGACAGACAGACAGACAGACAGACAGACAGACAGACAGAC
>NW_023619571.1:0-9064 GCF_014905685.2 Nematolebias whitei
TGGCCACAGGGTTGCCGTTGGTTCACGGCCCCTCCTTTAGGGTCACACAGGAGCCCCGAGAGCTCACATCCTCATCTATCATGGTCATTTTAACGGCAGGGTTAACGACTAGCCCTCCGGTAGTCTCTGTGCCCATGGTAGTTAGGGAAGAAGGTAGACGAGCCAGTGTTAGTGTCCCTACAACCCCACCCGAGATAGCCAGCCAGCCCCAGGAACCAACTAATGGCCCACCTGACCTTTTGCCAACTACATCCTATAATGAAACCGAGCCCATGGAGGTAGAGATATCCCCTAGAAGGTTGTCTGAACATCCATTAGATCATAACGATCTGAGTCTCCTGGAAAACTACCTGGATGACTTTGACAGGTATTTAAGTAGCGAGGCAAGCCGATCCGGTCCTCTGAGTACCGATGGCATGGCCCTCACTGACCCAACCAGCCCATCTGATTCTGAGCCTCCGATCTTAACACCGGAAGGCTTGACCCATTCAGAAACTACTGAATCTGAAGGATTACAGGTTGCCCCTATGCGGCTGAAACAGCTTAGTCAGATGCCCATTTTAGTTGCCACAACCCCACAAATTAGGAGGCAGGTCATAATAGAAAACATTACTCCTGTAGGCTCACCCCTTGTTGAGATCCCACCGACCCTTCAGTCTTCTAGATCGACTGATCTAACGGAGATCGACCCAGCAAGCCAATCCGCTGTCCCGGCCCAGGAGGTCAGGGTACCCAGGAAACGAGCGGCGCCGGATGAAGATCAAGCGGAGCAATCCACTTCGAACGCAGACCTGGATAACATGACGGTGGTTGACTCCTGGGAGGGAGAACAGGAGGGCTAGGTTATAGCGAACCTGGTGCCAAAAAGGAGAAAGATCCGACTTCAAGAAGGGGGTGTCAATAAACCAGGTGTCTGTGGTGATGATGCATGGACAGACCACCAGCTTTAAGAAAAATGAAGCCTGATCAAAAGTTCTCCTCAGCAGCAGAAGGACTGAACTCCTGCTTTAAATCAAGCTGAAAATGATAATGTAACCAAAGAGTTTTACTGTTTGATAACGTGTAACTAAACTGTTTTACTGTTTTACTGATAATCAACACATAATCAATTAATGGAAGTGTTAATCTTTAAAACATTGTATAATCTTATGTAAGATTGTGTGATTCACTTTTGGTAAAGTAAAGAGGCCTCATGTAACAGTGAAACATGCCTGAACTTGTCCACCTAGGACAAGTCTGGACATGCCTCGAGCAATAGAGAAGGACAAGAGTCAGAGAGTTCAAACACAACTCGTCTCATGATGACTCATCTTTGAGCAAAACAAGTTCTGGAAAGTACCAGAGAAACTGGTCTAAACCGGTTGAGGTGCAAAACAGCAGAGAAGTTACTGGAAGAGAGATGATGTAATTTTCCATAACCCCTCCTTAAGAGGAGGAGGGATGAATGAGTCTTTAAATACAGATTGACCAGAACAATACTGGGTCAATGCAGAGTCGAAGGCTGAGTGGAAGAGCTGAACAGAAGGTACTACGGCAGAGAGCAGCTAGAGGATCAGAGACGCCCGAAAGAAGTTGGATTATATCGGTTTGGGACAAGGCTGGGGATCTACTTCTTTTTCTACTGAAAATGGGATTGGAATAGGTCTCCACTTGCAACAACAGACTGAAGAAGGATCCTACTTCTAAAAAGCTTGACCCGGGCTCGTCCAAAAAACTCTGAATTCTCCAATTTGGCATAAATTGCTCCTGTCCTAGGGTAAGGCCCACATCTCCCTCCTGGAGAGTGGGAAATAAGCCGTTTACTGACACAAAGATTCTCTGAGAGACACCTCAGAATCATGGTAAGCGGACTACCCTGTCCTTCTGGTCTAATTAAATTGTTTCATCAAATTGGAAGAACAGCATACAGAATAAATTTGGGAGTACTAAATTGGCTACTAGTGAGATTTGCTCGAAGGTGTTTCTGGTTCATGAGGGAGCTGAGAGAGAACATTTTTTGGCTTGAGTTGTGAAAGGTTTATGTGAAGGCAGTATCTGTAAACCCTCAAGGGCTCTTGAGGTTTAGAGTTTCACAGATAGTAGTCACCACCTCGTTTAGGGAAGAAAGTGTATCCTATGTACTCATGAAAATTTAATCATTATAAAATTGTGCCTGTTGCTGTACCCCTGCGCAAATTATTGATTAAAAGCAAAGCAAAACGTACAAATTTGGACTATTATTTCATTCTTATCAATTAAATACATGGTAATGCTTGGTTCACGTAACAACACCAATAATAGGAGGTTTTGTAAAGGTTACCTAGCTGATAAACAACACCCTTGAGCCCGTTTCCAGGGTCCTAAAGATTACCAGAACAGTTAACAATTGCAACGCTAGTGTAAGAGGTGAGCGGCCACAACGCGAGTTTCTCTGGACCAGAAGATCCTTTCCCTGCTGCTTGGAAGATCGAGGTAACAGAGTGAGATTAGGGTGTGACTCACGGATTTAAGGTCGTTAATATTCTGGATGAATCACCTCGCCGCAGCCTTAACGAGGCTACTTTAGACAGCTACAGGTAATACCACGGCGCTGAAGTGAGTTTCCGGACCCCTTGGAGGAGAGGCTGCGGGCAAAGGTGTTATCACTACCTCCAGTGGTTACCTTTGCCCATCGGAAAGCAGACAGTGTGTGTCAGCATAATATTGTCATGTGTGTAGGTTAGTGTGAACACATGAGAAGCTGAGCACAAACTAAAACATGGTGTCTGACTTCACAGTCTTCTGTCTACAGAGTGGAGTTTGTAGAAAACCAGGGAGCTCCTTCACTCCAGAGTCAGACGGTTCTGAGTGCGATCCAGTTGTGTCAGATGGGAGGGGTTGGATTGAAGAGCTGAGAGCAGAGAGGCACAGCTGATCTCTGACAACCTGCAGAGTCTGAATCAAAGAGAACATGTGAGCTGAAGTCAATAGTGTGCAGCTTCCAACAGGATGGAGGAGAACAGAAGAAGGAAGGCTTAGAGCTCCTGCTGAGGGAGCACTGGACGAGAGCTCACTTTGAAGAGTTCACAAACACCTCTCCTTTCCTCCTGTCACATAAATCAAGTGATGCAGCACATGCAGAGAGCTGCTGTCACTTGTGGCAGTGACATGAAGAAAAGTGAGCGAGACATTTTCTTCTAAATAACATCACTTCATCATTCTCCTTTCTGGCAGCAGTAAAGAGAAGCAGGTGAAGTGTGAGAAAATAAATCAACATCAAGTGTCTGAAAGTGTCCAAATAAGAGAAAAGACATGAATCATGTCCATGAAAGTAAAGAAGCTGTCTTCCTTGTTGTTGTCATCACTGCAGCATCTGAGAGCTGTGATGAAATGAAATGTAATCTGTCCTCTGGATGTTCCTGTCACTCTCTGGCTTTGTCCAAACAGCCGCTCCACTCCGTCCAGGACCAGGTCTGACGGAGCGCTGGATGTCCCACAGAGTCGTCCTCTGTCTTCACCTTCACAATCACTTCCTGCTTTCTAAACTTGGTGTGCTTCATGCTGTTCACTTGTTTCATGTTGATGAGGTTGAAGTGTTTGAAGAGAAACATTGAACAGATCCATGTTCCGCTGCTTCTGAACAATGACTCAATAAAAACAGGTTGGAGAAACACACTTTTTGTTTGGAGACAGCAGTGAGAACAGGACACTTTCCTCCTGTAGAGATCTCCGTTGGTTCAGACGTTTGACAAATGGACAGAAAGTTACTAAATGCTTCCACTTTGCCCCACTCCCCTCTGGCAGGAGGTTGTGTAGCATCAGAGCCAGAACAAGCAGCTAAAGAACAGCTTCTTCCAGCTGCCGTCACACTCAGGAACTCTGCCACAGCCCACAACTGAATGGAACCTCGTGCACAGCTGTGACGTGCACTATCTACACTTAGACTGCACTGACATGTTCCACTGCTTCATCCCTTTATGACATCATACCTGCACTGATGGACTGCTGCTTCAAGTTCGTGTGCACATGTGTCTGTAAGGGGGGAGGGGTTACTTTTTATTGATTCTTCTGACTTTTTAATTCATGACCTAGTTTTTATTTTCTTATTTACTTCTTAAATGCTGACATAAGAGGAGCTCAGGAACTGTTTGGTTCCTCCTCATGCATGTCATGTTGTGGAATGATGAGAATCAAACTCTTGAACTCTTGAGACTTGCAACAAAGGACTGGGGCCAGAGCAGCTGCACATGTTCAGGTTGTGCAGCTGCTCTTGGAGACTGAGAACATGTCAGAACCTTTAGTTTCTGTTCTACATGCAGCACTTTGATGCTTCCATCAACTTAGAGACAAATCAAGAGGATTCAAACCTAAATATTCACATCAACAAGGGACAAACACCTCTGCTGTGTTACTATGAACTTTTTAGCACCACCACCAAAGTCTGGCACTCATATTAGCCTGCCTGTGTGTCTGTTAGCAAAATACCTCATGTACCAGTAAATGTATTCTAATGAAACTCTCAGAAAGTAATTGAATGTACACGTACAACAGATTAACTGTAGGAGTTAATCTGATAATTGAGCTTAGAAAACACAAACATGCTACAACTGAGTCAGTTTTACAGATGTTGAGCAAAAACCTGATGTTGTAGTAGCTGAGAGTCGTCCCTAACACACACTCTGAGAGCTAGCAGGTCACAGAGACTCTTTATTTAAAAAGACTGGCATCAAACAGATGATGTTTCTTTAATATTCAGAAAAGTATTTGCAGATATAAAATAGTGGTGGTTGTTTGATGAGAAAGGCTGCTGACCTCTGACCTGCTGAATCAGCAAAAATGAGTTCAAAGTGTAGAAGTTACAAACATGAACAAGTTATTCTGGTGTTTGTTGAACACGTTTGATTGTACAGAATAAATGTGAGACGACAGAGAAAAGTCCCAGTTGATGAAAGAACAGTGTGAAAGTGTTAAAGCAGTTGTTCTGGGACTGCAGCGTGAGCTTTGGCCTGAACTGTGCAACACTTTGCTTCTAACCAGCAGCACACGACAACAGCATGAAAACAAAGCTGTTGTCCTCACAAGTCTTTCCCTGACACATGAGCACAAACAGCACAGAGGTGGACTGAGGAACACAACATCTGGAGCTCTGACATGCTGCTTGTTCACATCTGGACTGGAACTGAGGGGCTTGAAGCTTCACTTAGAGAACGGCTGCATGGCTGTAGTTGGTCCAAAATAAAAACACCAAAGTTGTTTGTGTTGGACACATCTGGAAAATCAAAGTTTACTGGTTCACATCTGTAACCACAGGGAAGTTCAGTTCTTTCATTTAGAGCCACATCACAACAAAAGTCATCTCAGAACAGTCTGAATCAATCCAACTACAATCCAACTAATCCACAAACAAGGTGTACCTTTAAGACCTATTGTTAGCATGATTAACTCGGTCACTTACAATGTTTCCAAATATCTGGCGTCTGTACTCATCCCTTTAGTTAGCAGCTCACAACACCACATACAGAACACCATGGACTTTGTGGATAAGGTGAGGGATGTCATCATGGAGACTGATGAAACAATGGTCTCTTTTGATGTCACATCACTCTTTACATGCATTCCTGTTGATGATGCAGTAGAGGTGGTCAGTTTAAAATTAAAATCAGACACCACTCTGAGCAGCAGGACCACGCTTTCCACAGAACAACTGTGTCAACTCTTGAAACTGTGCCTGCAGTCAACCTACTTCACATATGGGGAGCAATATTATAGGCAGAAACATGGGTGTGCTATGGGGTCTCCAGTTTCTCCTATTGTTGCCAACCTGTACATGGAGGAGGTAGAAAAGAGAGCCTTGACGTCCTTTTCAGGGACACCACCAAGTCATTGGTTCAGGTATGTTGACGACACCTGGGTTAAAATCAAATCTCAGGAAGTCCAACATTTTACTGACCACATCAACTCTGTGGATAAATACATCAAGTTCACACGAGAAGATGTAAAAAATGGCAGGTTGGCTTTCTTGGACTGTGAGGTCTCAGTCTCTGATAGAGGACATTTGCAAACTGAGGTGTACCGCAAACCCACCCACACAGACCAGTATTTGCAGTTTGACTCCCATCACCCTTTGGAGCACAAGTTAGGAGTCATCAGGACTCTGTATCACAGAGCAGACAGCGTCCCCACTAGCTCAGGAGCCAGGCAGAAGGAGAAATCCCACACAAGACAGGCTCTAGAGCAATGTGGATATCCTAACTGGGCCTTCCTGAAAGCAGAGAAGAAACCCAAACAGGACTCCAGTCAGCCATCAGGTGAAAAGGAGGAACCCAGACCCAGACCAGTGGTCATTCCGTATGTTGAGGGGGTATCAGAGAAACTGAGACGTTTATTTTCTAAACATAACGTCCCAGTGGCTTTTAAACCCCAAAATACATTAAAGACTGGTTCATCCCAAAGATCCAGTCCCCCGGCACAAACAGAGTAATGTTGTGTATGCTGTTCAGTGTCAGGAGGGTGATCAGTCTTACATCGGGGAAACTAAACAGCCACTGGCCAAAAGGATGGCCCAGCACAGAAGATCAACATCATCAGGCCAGGACTCTGAGGTCTACACTCATCTCCAGGCCAGCGGTCACTCTTTCAGGGATGAAGATGTTCACATCCTGGACAGAGAGGAACGATGGTTTGAGAGAGGAGTAAAGGAGGCCATCTTTGTGAAAAGAAATCGTCCATCGTTAAACAGGGGTGGAGGCCTCCGGGTTCAACTGTCCCCCTCTTACAATGCTGTGATTGCTAGTATCACTCAGCCCTCTGTGAACAGTAAACAGCCATCAGGTGCTAATGATCCATTGTTAGGCTGATGGTCCTTCATGAGCATGTGATCAGCTGGTTTTGGTTGTCAGCAGCAAAACTGGTTGATCCACTCTAAGAAGGTGCTATTTAAGAGACTGAGCTGAAAACAGCAGCTCAGACTGAGGAAGTCTCTTGGATGAGAGACGAAACGTTTCTAGACTTTCTTGCTTTGTTTTGTTTTTTGTTTTTTTGAATGTCCAGAGGACCAGATTGAACTTTCTTGGATTTTTCTACCTGGATTATTGAGCATGCATCAGGATATCATCTCAGAACAGTCTGAATCAATCCAACTACAGTTCAATCCATTCAGTGGGATTATAATCTGATTCATGTCGTCAGATTGAGTGAAAAGCAGTTATAAAATACCAGTTAGCAACAAACTGGTCCAATGGTTTCTTTCAGGTATTTACTTTGAGCCAGTATCCCGTCCTGAGCAGCACGAAGGCCACAGTGGGAAGAAACAACCCCCTTTTAACAGCAAGAAACCTCCAGCAGAGGCTGACGACTGGAAGCTCCGCCTCCCATTCTACCTTTAGAAACTCGAGGAACCACAAGTAAACCTGCAGTCTGAGAGCAACGTGCTCTGTTAGCAAAATATGGAACAACAAGATCTTTAATATTAGATGGAGTCCATCGTTCTGCAGAGACAAAGATTATTCACAAGTGGAAATAATTTAAGGTGGTTGACAATCTTCCTGGGAATAAACACCCCAACAAATTCACCCTGAAGGTCAGACTGTGCAATGCTCAGAGAATGGTCACAAAGGAAACACAAAGGTCACGACAGGACAGTGTTTCTCTGTAAAAACAACATGGCAGCACGACAGATTAGGAAAGTTTCATGTGAAGGAACATGCTGGATTAGATTCCCGATCATCCAGGACGCAGCAAATCCCAGAACAATTCAAAAACTCAACAACTGCACTTCTGTTGGTGGTTGAAGACATTTCTCTTCCTGTCTGGAGCTTCCTCAACTCAGAACTGGAGAATGTGGAGCTCTCATGCACTTCAAAACTCAGATTATATTTGATTTTAATCTGAAAGAAGCACAAGACTTCTGAACTGATTATTTCTACTGAATGAACATCAATAAAATCAGTCAAATGATCTTGATCTCATCAACTAAATGACATTTTGTACAAGGTGCTGGTAGGGAAGTAAAGGTCATGTGTGAAGGTCAAAGTTTTATTTGATAACAGTCTTTAAAAACACAAAGACAGAAACTAATTTCACTGCATGAGATTATTTGTGATCAAATATGATCCTACAGTGGATCTGAAGTGAACATGAATAAATCTGTTATCTGCCTGTGGCCTCTGTGACGTCTTCTTGAAGGAAACTGATGAACAACATGTGGAAGGAATCAGTGTTGTGCAAGTTCACCCCTCACTGGCACCAGTTCAAAGTTCAGTTCACACAGATTAAAACTGGATTAATTCATGTTTAGAGTTCACCTGAAATTGATTAACTAAATTCACAGATTCTGAATAATCTAGTTCAAGTCTGTTGATCAAGTTTTCACAAGATAAAGGTTGATGTGTGTCCATTAGCACGTTGACTGTGTCACCAGATTATAATCTACTCTTTGCTTATGGCAAGCTTTGTACCATATAATCACACTCCTCATTGTGTTTACATTTTATACATCAATAAGAGGTTTCCATCAAGTCAGAAGACATTTTTACAAGAAGAAAAGAGTTTATAGATATCCATAATAATGTTTATACTAGTGAACATTAAATTGTAAGAAAAGCTCAGATTACATTCAGTTTTAGGTTTTGTGTTTAAATTGTATAGAAGAAGAAGAAGAAGAAGTGTTGGATCTTTGTCTGTCACTGTCATGATGAGTCAGTGATACAAACTTCAAACAGCTGTTTGTCCCAACATATCATGTGTGGCAGCATGTGCTGTGCACTGCTCTCTGCTTTGAGCCCATTGATGAACATGTTGGGGTATAGCAGTCCTCGTAGCTGCAGTTGGAGTCAAAGCCTGAAGAACAACATCACTTATCATCTGTTACTCCAACATCTCTTTCTACAAACGTACAAGGAACTTCCAGCGGATCAGTTTGTGGCGGCCATCTTTGTGCCACATGTAGTTTGGAAAAGGCTCAGTGTCCACTCTTCTTTGTTTTGTTGTCGTCCTTCTGGACTCAACACCAGGACCATCAACACTTTTTATAGATTCTCTGAGACGCCGTCTTTGCACCATGATGTTCTGAGCACACAAATGTCCATCAAGCAGAACCTCTCCCACA
>NW_023619572.1:0-1549 GCF_014905685.2 Nematolebias whitei
TTATTTTACATTTAAAAAATCCATGCCGATCGTGCGGCTCATCCATTAATCAACCATTGTGTGTCATGTCCAATTTTACTTTGAAAAACCGCAATAGAGCGAGTCCACGAGAAACGAACCGCAAAGTAGCGAGGGACTACTGTATAGTCGTTTTTGCGTGGGCTAAGTTCCATTTGATATAGCAGCCAACTCAAGTCGGGCTGATTCAAAAGTTATGTCAACCCAAGAATGTTTTATGAAAGTTTTAATAAAATCCATCCACTGGTTCATGGTACAGAAAACAAATACGCATCTGCTTTATTGTAGTGGATGATAACTATAGTTAGAAATCAGACTGCTACAGTGTGTATTCATCCCCAGTTAAGCGGGACTTTTTTTTTTAAAAGTACATATTTCATCACAAATGCCGCCTGTATTACAGTATCTTTCCACCATCTGAAATCATTCATTACCACAGCAACATGAATTTTTCAACATCTCAGATGATGAAACATAAACCTGGAGGGCTTGTTGGCTCGCTGCATTACAAAAGCCTGACCCCTGCCAAATAATTAAAGTGGTGAATTTCACAAAAGGAAGGAGGCAGAAAAGTGACGTTTTGAATGTATTCAGCCACAGTGGCATTAATCCTAATGACTCAGCATCCTCAAGGTTGTTCCACAGCACAAAAAAAAAGAAAGTACAGTTAATGCCATTTTTACAGTTTCAGATGGAACAGGTAAGATGCAATCACTAAATAAGAGAACTTGTAATAAAACTAACAAGATGTAAAAAGTAGCCTTCGTAAAAGCCGTTTTTATTGGGGCTAAGAGTTCTGAAAGCAACCATTGGTAGGACAGAATAAAATGAGCATTTTAAAGCTCGACCTGGGTGGCCCAGTAGGGTGGCAGGTAGAAATATTGCTCTCATAAGTCTGGATTGAACATCAGTGACTGGAAAAGGGTACATAAAGGCCACATCTCATGTTTGAATGTCTCAGCAATCATCTCTTAACATGATTCCTGGACAGTTGCTTCTTTTAAATGGCTTTGGCTGGCCTTGTCACTGAAAGGGGCACACAGCAGGACTCACAGGTTCAACAAATCCATGCCGAGTGTGATAGAGCAAATTACACAGCCTCGTATGGCTGGTATAGAGTCAGTATAAGAAGCACTAACGGATACAAAGGAGATGAAAGAGTCATTCCAAGGAACACTATCATTGCCTGGTACTGAATTTCTCCTTACTTATTTTCTGATATTTCTCTTTGCAAGATTACCCATCATTTTACCATAATTTCCAGACTATTGAGCGTACCCAAATATAAGCTGTGCCCACTAAATTAAACTAAAAACACAGAAAATCCTGGGGTGGCACACTGACACTTAAAACCTGAGCAGACTTTAAGAATTGTTATTATGCTGTTCTTCAAACAACAGATTGAAAACTTTGGCAATATGAAAGTTAAGTAAATACCAACAGCTGTAGTTCTGTTCCTTATTTTAAAGCTAATATTTCTGATCATGTATGTATGTATGTATGTATGTATGTATGTATGTATGTATGTATG
>NW_023619572.1:1559-9049 GCF_014905685.2 Nematolebias whitei
GTATGTATGTATGTATGTATGTATGTATGTATGTATGTATGTATGTACGTGTGTGTGTATGTATGTATGTATGTATGTATGTATGTATGTATGTATGTACGTACGTATATATGTATGTATGTATGTATGTATGTATGTATGTATATATGTATGTATGTATGTTACTGATCATGGCCCAGAGACCAGAACAGATGACTTGGAGTTTCACTACTGTCCAGTTTTAATGTGTTTTGTATCTTTACATTCACTTATGTTATAAAATGTCCTTACATCAAGCTTTTTGTCATTTTACCTACAAAAGCCAGATGTAAATCTTTAATTCAAAGGGCTACAAACATTATAAAACGTTTACTGGTAACAACTTTAAGTTTAAAGCCACCATTTTGTCTAATTATTTTCAAAACATTTTTATTTTCTTGTTGCTGTGTAATTTTATGAACAAAAATATTGTTATAAATGCCTAAAACTGGAATAAAAAGGAAAAAAGTTACAATTATATTAAATAGGAAAGTATAATCTGACTAAAACCTACTGAGACTTTAATCCTAAGGTTGTGAACATTGGTTTTAGACCGGTTGTCCTCATTAAGGCGCACTAGATTTAAAGTTTTGTTTTTTATTTTTAAATAAAATATTCATTAAAAAATTTGTAAGCTCCTAATTGATAAGAAATGGTGTTTGTTTTTACATCCATTTATCAAGAGGAAAATACTGTGTGGTCCAGGAGGGCCAGTGGGCATGGAGATGTGGGGGCAATTTAGTTAACAACCATTCATTTCACTGTTTTCAGTCCCTTCAGCTGTTTCCGTGGGTAAACAAAAACAGGTGGTCACAAATTCTGCTTAGAAAATTTGAATTTAAGAACATGTAGACCATCAATGGGAGAAAAAGGTGCAGATTGTTTCATACTTTATGAATTTAAATTTGAATTTCTGAATATAATTTTCAGACCAGCCTTTAACATCCATCCATTAACTTTTACCTGCTTCTTCCTTTTTGGGTCACTGGTGCCCATATCCAGCTGTCACTGTGTGAGAGGCGGAGGACACCCTGGACAGGTCTCCAGTCCATCACAGGGACAAAAGGAGACAAACGAGACAAACAACCATTCACTCTCTCACTCACACCTAGGGACAATTTAGAGTTACCAATCAGTCTAACGTGCATGTTTTTAGTTTGTGGGAAGAAACTGGCAATAGAACCAGCAAGAGAACATGCAAGCTCCACCCAGAAAGGCCACCGCCGGGATTCGATCTGGCGACCTTCTCGCTGAGAGGCGGCAGCTCTACCAAATGAACCACCATGCTGCCACCTTTAATATCTACTGTTCAGTATATATATATATATATATATATAATGTATTGAACAACCTCAAGTTAGAGAAATAGTTTAATTCTAAGCAAATTAATGAACTAAAGGCTAGCCCGCATCGGGTTAAACTGGACAGCTGGCAAATTAAAACAAGTCTAAGTTAGAGTAGATCACGATGGCAGGCACACGTTGACAATCCGTTAAAGCAAACAGACCATAATATGGTCTATGGAGCACATTCAAGTCCTGAGTATGTCCAACGTGCGTTTCTGTACCTGGCACAAGTTAACACATAAAGCTCATACCTCCTAACTACCCTATTATAAATCACAAAAAAGTTTAGTCATGTCATCCAGACAGTTGGTATTTTATCCGAAAGACTTCAGCAGTCTGAGGCCTGCCAACTTGATGCCATCCATCCATTCATCCCAAGCCATGCTGCCTGGGAACTCAAAAGCAGACTGGTTTGAAACACATCAACAAAGCGCTACTTGATACGACAGATCTCGTTGGCAGGCCTCAGACTGATGAAGTCTTTTAGATGAAAGAAGAAATGTTTCCGCCCAAAAAATAAAGTGTGCATATTACATGATTTAACAGGTTTGTGATTTATTTATTTATTTGATTTATTTTGAACAAGATGGACACTGCTGTTGCTCTTTGTCCTGTGTATCAGGGCCTCTCTTTACACATCTTGCGAATCGTAAATTATTATTATGGATCTGGTCAGCTGGTCTCTCAACGCAATTGATCTTTTTTTTTTTTAGAGACAGGGAGCCCTCATGCCGGAGCGGACGCACACAGCTGGGTATGTCGTGGATAAAACGTGTAGATAATTAGATTTATGATAACAGGGTTGCTGCTTTTTGGATCGGCGGATATCTAGGATATCGACAAATTAGGAAGATGTCGGCAGCAGTTTCGGCCAAGGTAAAGCTACCAACCTCATGTGATGGATTAATTTGTGTTTTGAGCTCTCAGACTCATATGCATTGCGAGCTCCCTGGAACTTGTCGGCATGATGGATTCCACCCTAGAAAAAAGCGAAAGCACGGACCGGCAGAATGTCCACAAATCTGACTGTTTGGATTTGCCGTCGAGAATTCCAGCAGAACTGAAGGCAGACAAGAACCAGAGTCTGCCTGCCCAAACAAATCTTGTTTATCTGAATCTGGCCTCCCTGCTCGGCTTTGGAAGGCTAACTTATCTAAAATTGCTCCTGGTGGATATGGTAATAAAGAAGCTCTGCACTGTCCAACGCCGAGAACTTCTGTGAAGGCTTATCAGAGCTGTACCGGCTGAGAGACACTAACATCTTATCAGGACTATGGAAACTACCTGGAAGTGCTCATGGAAAAATCTCACCATCTTGTTGTCCATGCATGTATTGTCCATCTATGTTGCTTTTTGTGGTAGATTTATTTTTGATACCTTAAACCGCACCCTGTTAAGAACACGGTGTGAGAGATCTTTGTTTTTATACCTCTCTCTCCTTATGCATCATCCCTTCTTCTATCTAAGCAATAAGGACAGCACTTCTTAGAAGCTGCTGCGCCTGTACACCTCTCTCCATCTTTAGGACGGCTTTATTGAACGTAATTTCACTGTACTTAACTGTGCAATGACAATAAAGCTTATTCTGATTTTGATTTATTTACCTGGACATTGAGCGTAATTACCCTTTCCCCCCCATTATATATTTTTTCTTTCGAAACGTTCTCTGTTCAGTAACTTTAAAAAGTCAGTTAATTTTTAAAAGACATCTTGTTTCACAGAAAATAATCTAGAACACCAATTCAGATGAATTTCATTTAAAAAAAAAAAGCTAAATATTTGAAACCATAACAAAACAAAATGTCTTGTTTAATAATCTCCTGTGGAAAGTTATTTACAGAGTTATTCTGGTTTAAAAACTTAACTTTTAGATTCTAACTCTTGAAATGCTGTTATTTGTACTACTTATTGCACATACAAAATGTGCAACATTTTGGCTACACTTATTTTTTATTATAATTAGATGTTTTAAAGGAATATTCTCAGAGTTGAGGCAAAATGAAGACATTTAAGTTTATAATTCAAATTAATTTTATAATTTTCAAATTCAGTATCCTTAAAAGACACTGGGAAGTTACATCTTAATCAAAGTTCTGTCAAGCAAGTTATCATCTTGTCTCCAACATTCTGGCTAATATGTGTGAGTATTTGTACATGTGTGTTTTCTGGTACAAACAAAAATAAATGCAAAGTTTTTGACTTTATTTCAGAGCATAATTAAAGTTGGGCAAATTGAAATCCGACGCAGCGACAAAAAAAATAAGCAGGTCGTTATCTGCAGTCGCTGTAAGAGGCGGCGTGTTTTAAAGAGCCTATTTATTATTCATTATAATGTTGAGAAATAAATACAGAGTCTAAATGATGTGTACATCAGCTGCGACAGAACAGGAAGCACTAATAAGTGAGTTGAAATATAATTAGGACTCATGTAAATGATGTGTTCTGAGTTGTTTACAGATAACAGTCAGATTTAATGAAGGAGGTCACTGTAATCAAGTTTTAGGTATTTCATTGGTAACTTTACAAAAGTCAGCTACTTTAAATTTATTCCAAAAAATGCAATGATGACCTAAATAGAAAGAACACATCAAATTCAAACTGTGGTTCAGAATTAGATTTTTTTATATTTATTTGTATGTACCTTTTGTTCATATTCCATAACTACCTGAAAAAAAGTTAATCTGTTGGATTACCTTGAAAAATGTACATTTGTTGCACAAAATAAAGTTATTGGGATTATTATTTAGGATATTTCTGTTAAACTACCACAACAACAACAATAATAACAATAATGATGATAAGAATAATATTGATTGTCTTATTTTTATATATTAAAAGTCATAAGAGTAACTATTCAAGCTGTAGAAATATGTGCAGTGTTTCCCCTACATCGACTCCATTGGCGGGGCACTCATGGTATTTTATTTTATTTTATTTTTTTTTTTTTTTTGGGGGGGGGGGGGTCACATCTGTTTTGTCCGCCTGATAGCTTAGTGCTATATTGCTGCTGGCTTTTATCAACTGGGGGTTTGGGGGTTTCACATCTGTGTTTAGCACTGCGTTGCTGCCGGTAATCTTGTAATTGTCGACGGGGGTGGGAAGTATGGAATGGATGAATTCTGATGATGGATTCATCCATTCATTCATCTATCCAGTCCATCCATACATTCCATCAATCCAATCCAATCATCCATCCATCCATCAGTCCAATCACTCATCCATCCATCCATCCATCCATCCATCCATCCATCCATCCATCAATCCAATCATTCACCAGTTCATCTATCCAGTCCATCCATACATTTCATCATTCCAATCCAATCCAATCATCCATCAATCCAATCCAATCATCCATCAATCCAATCCAATCATTCATCAATTCAATCCAATCATTCATCATTTCATTCATCAATTCATCCATCCATCCATTCATCAATCCAATCCAATCATTCATCAATCCAATCCAATCATTCACCAATCATCCCTCCATCAATCCAATCCAATCATTCATCCCTCCATCAATCCAATCCAATCATCCATCCCTCCATCAATCCAGTCAATCAATCCAATCAATCATCTATCAATTCATCCATAAATTCATCATCCATCAATCCAATCATCCATCAATTCAATCCATCCATCAATCCAATCATCCATCAATCAATCAATCCACCTATCTAATCCATCCATCCATCCACCCACCCACCCCCCATCCATCCACCCACCATCCACCCACCCATCCATCCACCCACCAACCACCCACCCATCCATCATCCTTCCTTCCTTTACCCCAAATCTCACTTTGTTGAACAAAAACTGAGGGTTTACAATCTTTCTTTGAGAAATTATTTCTATACATTTCAATTCTCTCAACAAAAACATAATTTATATTTGGATGAGGGATGCAAATGCTGCAGAAGATCATTTTGCAAATAATCACAACAAAATATTTAAATTTCTTAGTATGTTTGTATTTGTGTGCATTTTTCTACTAGTGCTTTGTTATTGCATCATTTGATTTGTGCACAACAGGTACCGCTCATACAATTGAGACAGTTGTATCTCAATGAGCTAAGCCTGTAAAAAAAATAAAGGGTATGAATGAATAGTCAATTGATTTTTTCAATCTCTGCAAAATCGTTACATTTGAAAATCCCTTCAGAGCTGCTTCAGTCTAGGAATTTCATTTTTCTGCTTTTTATGGTTTTGTGTCTTACAGAATGGAGACTACAAAGAGAAAATACCTCATTCAAAGCACAAAAGGCAGATCTTTCACTAAAGTACGAAGAAACAGAAAAAGAAAGGTGGAAATAATCTGCTTATTGGAATTACTGATCAGATTATTGTCAAAAGTTGACACAAACATATTAGCACCATATAATTCCTTTATCTGTTGTCCATTTTATAATTAGTTTATTTTTTAATGTCTCTATGAGTACTGATGTGTTTGCACATTAATCAAGCCCTTGTCTTTTTTTTTTTCTCAATAACGCTTTATGAGAAAAGTAACACAGGGTTGAAGTACCGTACATAAAGTATTCCATCTTTGTTTAACCACATCTCAAGCTTTCTTTCAAAGTAAAAGCTCAACACAATTTATAAGAAGTTAAAAATATATAACATTTTGCAAGTGTCAGTATTCTTTATCCACAGCAAAACAACTTAGTTTTAGAAATGTTCTCCGCACCTATATCACACAAACAGGATTTTCTGCCACACCCTCCCACACGTCTCAAATCCACTTATCCCAAGACTGCCCCCAAACAGCCCACTACCAGTCTGTGAGAGATACCTCTGATTCCACAAGGGACTTTGAAAAAGTTTTACAAAACGCGAAAGAAAGAAGCAATGTTTTGGTATTATAAAGGCTCCTGAGAGGATTTTTACAAACTGCTGCCAAAAAGCAGCTCAGGTGGAAAGATATAAAGTTTTAGCAGTTTTGTCACAATTTCACAAAACTACTTATATTCACAAGTTCATGCATTAGAAAAGTAAACAGACGGTATGCCGAGGTCCCCTATTGCTGAAGGATTTGAATAGTGAATGTTTTGTAGTTTTCAAAATGAGTGTTTTTCTGGATTGAAATTGAACAGGAAAAGCAAATAAACCTTAATGTTTTTGGTGCAAGATATTCAAGTGGGTAGAAGTTACACAGTGTAGAACAGAGGTGGTTATTTTAGTTTGTTTATTGATTTATTTTTGCTTGTCCGAGGCAGCTCAGAGTGATGGATCCTGGTGATCAGGTGCAATGGCAGAGCCAGGGGGTGACCTATGGGGGTCTTGGTCACCTTTCAGGGGTGTCAACCTCACTTACAAATGGGGGCCAAAATTAAAACCTTTTTCAAACCATGGGCCAGTTTCCGAATCAGCATTAACTCAAGTTAGATACCCAACATATTTTCTTGGTTGCAGGTTCCTCAACAAGAGTTTGATTGGTCTCATTTAACGTTCTCTGTTGCACTTTCGACATCATAATCAAAGATTACTGAAAAAAAATTCAATTGATAAAAGTATTTTACGTTAAACATACCATTTTGGGGGCCAGATAAGATGTCAACGAGGGACACATTTGGCCCCCGGGCCTTGAGTTTGACACTTCAAAGTAAGATTGGAAATGACACACAATTGGCTGAATAATAGATGAGTTGCAAGATTGGCATGGATTTATTATTATTATTATTATTTTAATTATTTAGAACCTGTTGCACCTGTGTGCACCCCACAGCAGACACTGCAGTCCAGAAGATAAAGCTCCCTCCTGCAGCATGTCGACCTCCGCTCTGCAGCAGAGAATTGGGCGTGGCCGAGACCGCTGGCAGAGAGAGCAGAGATCATGATATTCAGTGCTCTTTTAGAGAGATTTGGGGAGTGGTGGCACAGAGTTTAGAGAAGATGGGCCTCTGAACGGAAAGTTGCAGGTTCAATTCCCGGTACTGTCAACATCAAAATGTGGGGGGCAAAGGTGAAACACCCACACGTGCCTCCACCCTCATTCACCCCACTTTGAGCCCCTGAGCAAGGCCCTTAAGCCCCATCATCTGTTCCCTAAACAGGTCTCTCTTGAAAATGAGCTCTCGTGACTCAATGAGACTACCTGTATAAATAAAGGATAAATGGAAAAAAAAT
>NW_023619573.1:0-1300 GCF_014905685.2 Nematolebias whitei
TTATCTTTGACCCATCAAATGAATGCGGTCATTTATTTTCAGAATCAAAGTTTAACATCAAACATTTACATTAATTTGGCAAAATATGAAAATAATAACAGACAAGTTTCACAGATAATGGACATCAATCACACGGCGGTGATCGAGGACTTTGCTTCAGATATTTCTAAGATATCTGTTATGATCTTAGGAGAAAGGAGAGTTTAAGATGGAAATGGAGATTTATCTTACAGAGAGATGTGTGAGGGAATTAATCTGTTTGATCAGAAACGTGCACGCTCCTTCAGATCTTAGCTTGCCCACGGTACACTTGGTCGAAAATAGAACCTTCTACCTGGTTGATGATAAAATCAGCGTCGGCGTAGGGTTCCTTTCTGACTCTTTCAGCGTCTCCGTGAGGACTGCCAAACCCTTAGAGAGTCGTACGAGGTTATCCAAACAGAAGTTATAATCCCAAAACGTCTCTGGATCATCTTGAATGCGTTTGCATCCAAGAACTCTGAACTCCTTTCATCTCTTAGCTCTTACACTCTAGCTCTTTAACTCCATCACTCTTCAGCACTCTGTGTGGAACTCTCAGAGCTCTGCAGCATCAGACTCTAGCACTCTCTTTAGCTCCATTAATCTTCAGCGTCTGGCTTCAGACTTCAGACTACTGACTGAGAACCGGGAAGTTGCCACATTTTAAATGAGTTGACTTCCGGGTCAATTTAGAGCTTTCTGATTCGTGGATGGACCAGAATAGAGGTGTGGTTTGTGACGTAAGATGTTATCAAAAGTCAAGGGCAGAGAATGAGATTATTTAACAGACAGAAAAGATTATTGCAGAAAACCAGACTTCGTGGAGTCAAACTCTTCTGTATCTTCTGTAAAGATTAAACATGACATTTCTTCTCGGTAAACATTTTAGTTGACCGAGACTCGACCTTTAACATACTTACAAAACTTGCTCATTGCAGACAGAAAAATCAAGAAATGCATATTAACCTGATTTCTTCTTTGAATGAGGAATAAAAATCATTACTTACTGTTTATGTAAAATAAAAATGAGTAGTTCTCTTCAACCTGTAAGCATTGAGTGAACTAACACAATTTGATTATCAAACATTTGTAAAATAGTAATGATCATAGAGGATTGTCTTTTCTACTTGATTAATTCAAGAAAGAAAGTCTCCAGATGGCTCAAACTGTATTTCTGGATGCAGATCAATGAAATAACAGTCTCTGTCCATCTGGTCAGTTCTTAAGGTCAAGTGTTTCGACCTTAGGCTTATTACTTCAGGTTAGGTTCACTACAATA
>NW_023619573.1:1400-9047 GCF_014905685.2 Nematolebias whitei
ATATATATATATATATATATATATATATATACACAAATATATATATACCCACATGTATGCATACAAATATATATACAGGTATAAAGCATACATTTGTATATATTTTTGTGTACATTTATTTTTTTAAGCTATTTGACTAACTTATTTTTTATTATTCAATATTTTACTAACAAAATAGTCAAATAGCAACCTGTTCCATTTCATATAGGCTTTGCCCTTTAAGAGCTGTCGCTTAGTGGGTTTATCCCGTCATGCGAAGCATTGCACTGAAAAATTTAGTCCACACCCACCTGCTGTGTGGGCCCCACCCGGTCCGTATAAATTACGTTAAGAGCGGGTAATCGGCTCCCATTTTTCTTCAGCAAGCATAATAGCACTGTCAGAAGAACAAAGAAGGGAAGTTGTCTAGCTTGACCAACCTTTGTTAAGACTGCCTGTGGCCCCGCCACGTCAAACTCCGGCCGTCCCGGTGAGTTCTCCTCCCCGAGGAGAAGCAGACAAGCAGTCTTGTTTCAAGTGTAATGAGAGAGCAAGAGATGGATTGACCTCAGGGGTGCTCTCTTACATTTTATAATATCTGGACTAGTTCAAGTACATGATATTATACTTAATTTAAATGGATTCTTTCATTTTTCTGGACGAAGTGATCTTGTGCTTAGAAGTACTGTGTCGGAGATGGTCCAATCAGTGACGTGAGACGTTCATTTTCTTTGATCCATCAAAATGAATGTGGTCATTTATTAACAGAATCAAAATTTAACATCAAACATTGTACACTTGATTATTCTGAATGATTACAATTAACACAGCTTAATTAATGAGCTTTACAATGAGAAATCATACGGCCATGATTTCTCACTTGCAACTAATTACAACAGACATTTATGAAAATATCTGGATTAATTACTGGCAGATAGAAGAGTTTTAAAGATGGGGAATGAAGGAGTTTAAATGGAGAGAAAAGATGTGTGAGAGAAAATGTGTTGACGAAGAACGACACCCTCCATTCGAACCCAGCTCTACCTCGGTACACTTCGGTAGTGGAAATCGACTCTTTACCTTGCAGAAGATATCTCAGCTTCGGTGTAGAGTTCTCTTTCAGCGTTACCATTTCAGCGTCTCCGTAGGATAGCAGAGAAACGTCCGGAGTAGTGACGGTACTTCGTTCAACAGCATGCTCACCTCCCGGGTGGACTCACATGAGCTGTGAGCCCGTCAGAGTTCCACTCAGATGTGGAAGATTCCATAATCCCCACGAGACTCGAAAGAACTCCCAACTAACTCCAGCACTTCAGAGATTTCGTTCGGTTCTGCTCTCAGAACTTTGGTTCATGTCTCAGAACTTTGAACCCACTGGAACTAGGAAGTGTCGACTTTTTAAAGAGTTCGCTTCCGGTCCCGTTTTTGGGAAATCCTGATTGGTTGAAAGAACCAACAGGGGTGTGGTTTTAGTGACGTAAGAGGTTACTACAAGTCAGAAAAACAGTGAGATGTTTTAAGAACAGACAGAGAAATGTTATGGCGAAATGAGAGACTCACAGGTGCCAGCTTCTCTTGTTTACCATCTGCTAGGTTTAACAACATGACAGTTCGTTCCAATAACTTCTTTCTGACTTTCTCCGACTTTTGACCGACATCACTCCTTCTCATTTCAGACAGAAGATCAAAATGCATAATTACTTTGTAACAGACATCTAACTTGATTTCTACTTTGAATGAGGATTAAAAATCATTAATACTGTTTCACAGTTGATTTAAAATGAGTAGTTCACTTCAACATTTAAAAATAATTTGAACTAAACACACTTTGATTATCAAGATATTGTAAAATAGTAATGATAATAAAAAAGAGAGTGTTCTTTCAATTGATTAGTGCAGGACACACTTAGAAAGTCTCTGGATGAGCTTAATTTGTGTTTCTGGACTCAAATCAATGAAATAACAGTTCCTGTCCCACGAAGGTCCAGGTTTTGACCTGAGGCTTAGTTCACTACACAAGGTAAGCGCCGAGGAGTATTTCTCAGTGGCAGGTCGCTACATGTTGGAAGACGCCATCTTGTAATTTTCCTTTTATCACAACTCTCGGAGCGAATCGGATGATTCCTCCGGGACAGGCGACATCAGCAGCAGCCCCCCGCTGCTCCCTCCCTCCTGGAGAGCGTAGTGTCGGAACGAGGGGGGCTGAGCGAATGCTCATCCCCCCCGGACCTTTTCTCGCATCGGCGATCACACCGCTCCCAGCCGTCGGTGCCCTCCTCTGGAGCTGCCCGGCATAATCCAGGAGGTGGCTGACAAGGGACTTTTTCCGTCCCTCTCCTTCCCCCGCCCAGATCGGATGATCTAGCGGGAAGGTTTCTGGGCTCCATTCCGGCTCGCCGTCCTGATCCCATCTGGCCTCGTTTCCCAGCAGTGACGTCCTACTGGGACGAGGCCGCAGCCGGTCCTGGAAGAATAAGGGCGCCGGTTCCCACAATCGCGCCCATCACCAGAGTGGAGGGGTTTCACCGAGCGGAAATTCCCTTGGTGCCCCCCTGGAGCAGAGCCTGGCGGAGGCTTTCGGAGCAAAGATGTCCAGGTTGGACCAGTGTCCTGCGCCTCCGGGTAAGCATAACCAGACGGTGACGTCGCTCTCCAACCGAGCTCACCAGTGTGCGTTCCAGGCTGCCGCAGCGAACAATACCTTACGCTGCTCGCGTACAACGTTCAAGAGGCTGGAGGAGATGTAGCGCTCCTTCTGCAAGGCAGCTGACGTCATCCTCAACCTGTGCGCCTCTTCTGTTGTCTGCCGGTCTCGCATTGCAGCCGGAGAACGAGGTTTTCCAGAGGTCCACCTGGCCCGTCACTCCACGTTCCTCTCGGAGGAGCTGCAGAAAGTTTTTTTTGTTGGAGGGCCCCCATCAACGACGGACGCGCTGTTCGGGACCAGTTTCAAGACGTTCCATGGCTGCAGCAGCGTCTCCCCGCTCCGCTACGCCAGCCCCGCCCGTCAGACATCAGCATTTCTCATCACAGCAACCGGAAGTTCAGCATTTCCCTGAGATCGCCAACAGGCGGCGCCCTAGGACAACAAACCGCAGAGCTCACGGGAGAGATGATTCAAAATGACGGTTTGCGAACGATGTGTGTAAAGATGACACGAGTTTTTGTAATAAAACATCATCCAATGATGAAAGTGTCTGTTTTTTAGCCAGTCTGTCAGGTCGAATGACCTCACAGCGGCTCCTTCACACATCCTCCACACAAAACGAGCCGATGACCTTTAAAAAAGGTTTTTCAGAATCACCGTTGCTCCAAATAAGGACGAGATGCTCGCTTGACACAACAGTCAAAACGAATGTGGTCCGCAGAACGAGTTCAGTGGAATAACTCGTTTTCAGCCTGAGCTGCACACTTCCAGGAGCAGCACGCGTCTCACCGAAGCAAACGCGTGCTTCCGTGGTGCCTACAGCCTTCATTCAAACGACACGGCTTTGATGAAGGCGCGAGCACCGCCTCTCAGCGCTCGCCCGCTTGCATCAGCATAAATGTGAGACCGCAGAACAGACCCAGTAAGAAACCTCGCTCACAGCAGGAGTGGCACGCGCCTCACCGAGGCAAACGCGTGCTTCCGCGGCGCCTGCAGACTTCATTCAAACGACACGACGTTGATGAAGGCGTGCACAGGAGCGGCACGCGTCTCACCGCAGTGGTGTCAAACGCGTGCTCCCGCGGCGCCAACAGTTTTCACACACCTCTCTCCTCAACACACGCCGGTCCACATAGACATGAATGTAAACCCGCAGCCCGAGCGTGGCACAGAGGCGAGCTCAGAGCCCTTTTGAGGAAGCCTCGCCTTGGGTCACGCGGAACACACTTCCGCAGCGCATGACGACGATCGGGGCAGTACTGGCTAACGTCCGTAAAAACATGACGCACCACCTAAACGCACGCCCACTCCACAAACATTACGCGGAGTGGCTACGAGCTTGCTCGCCAGAAAGATGGATGGCCAAGCTGATAGCAGGGGTTACACGCTGCAACTTGCAGCCCGGCCCCCTCCGTTCAGAGGAGTTTTAGAGATGGTCCTGTCATCACCAGACCAGGTCTCATCCCTAAATGCAGAAGTCCAGGGGTTCCCGACAGAAAGGAAAACACAGGTTTTTTACTCACGTTACTTCCTGGTTCCAAAATGGACCGGAGGAACGAGACATATTTTAGACCTGTCAGTTTTCAACAAGGCAATCGTGGGCAGACCGCTTCACATGTTGACAACGGGAAGCAGCGACGCAGGCTCAGGTGTTGACGTCACACCTGCTAATTCTGGGCTTCACCATAAATTGGTGAAAAGCTCGATTCTCCCGGCCCAGACGATTGTTATCTGGGAGTGGGGCTAAACTCGACCACCATGAGGGCTTGTTTATTTGTTTATCACAGACGAGAAATGACACTCCAGTCCAGCTCCGTCACGTAAGACCGGGCAGAGTAGTAACAGCTATTTTCCATCATGAAGCTGTTAGGAACGATGAATTCAGCTCACACAGTGGCCCGCTGGGCTTACTACACATGAGACGCCTCCAGAGATGGTTTGCTCGTCTGCGCGTGGATCCGGTAAAGCAAAGAGACAGATGATCACTGTTCCTCCCTCCGTGAGAACAGATCTCCGACACTGGGAAACCCCCTGGTTCTGTCGGAGGGAGTCCCGTCAGCAGACCTACGTCACACGTGTCAGTCTTCACAGACGCGTCGTTGTAAGGTTGGGGGGTGACATGCCTATCTCGAGCTGTAGGGGCGCTGTGGCCTCTCTCACAACAGCTCATATAAACGTTCTGGAATGTCGCACGGTTCTGAATGTGATTCAACACGTTGCTCCTGTGCTGCAGAATCAACACGTTTTGATTCACAAAGACAACAAGTGACTGCTGCATACATAACCGGCAAGGGGTGTGTGCGCTCAGCCCAAATGTTCCACATTGTGAGACAGATGCTGTGTTGGGCACACCAAAATCTGCTCTCCATCAGAGCAGTGTACATCCCCGGTGTTCTGAACAAGGGGCAGATGTGATGTCCAGGGGCGGCCCGCGTCACGGGGACTGGACCCTCTTCCTCGATCTGATGGCCCAGACGTGGCAGAAATTTGGCAAGTGGCTGTGGACCTGTTTGCAACACAAGAAAACGCTCAGTGTCAACTATGGTTCTCACTGAGCCCACGAGACAAAACACCGCTGGGGGTGGACGTGTTTGCTCACAGCCCATGGCCCAAAACACTTCTTTACGCGTTCCCCCACCTTCTCTGATATTACAGTTTCTGAACAGAGTTCAGGAGGAGGGATTGACAGCCCTCCTGGTGGCTCCCGAGCGCGTGAATGCCCCATGGTTCCCGGTTCTACAACGCCTGTTATCGGGGCGCCCGTGGAAACTGCCGTGAAGGGAGGACACTCTACTCCAGGCGGGAGGAGTTATCAGGAGTTACCCAGGAATAGGCCAGCACCTGTGGGTCTGGCTGCTGAGAAGATCCGCTTAGAGAGGATGGGTCTCCCGCAAGATGTAGTGCGCACAATCCAGGATTCACGTGCTACATCCACCACAGCGCTGTACACATCAAAGTGGACAGTTTTTCAGCGCTGGTGTACAGAGAAAAGTGTAGAGGCCACCTCATGTCCACTGGGCGGCGTGCTGTCCTTTCTAAAACAGATGATGGACAGAAATTTGGCGTTCAGCACTATTAAACGTATGCTGCAGCCATCTCTTCCTGTCACAAAGGTTTTTCGGAGACAGAACAGCTTTTAATCATCCGCTGATGAAGCGTTTTGTAAAAGGTGTACAGAGAAAGGTGTAGAGGCCAACTCATGTCCACTAGGCGGCGTGCTGTCCTTTCTGCAGCAGCTGATGGACAGAAATTTGGCATTCAGCAAGATTAAACGTACGCTGCAGCCATCTCTTCCTGTCACGAAGGGTTCGGGGACAGAACAGCTTTTAATCATCCGCTGATGAAGCGTTTTTTTTAAAAAGTGTACAGAGACACAGGCCTGTTTTACGCCCACTTGCTCCACAGTGGAATTTAACGCTGGTCCTGCGGGCCCAGATCAAGCTCCATTCAATCTCCATTCGAGCCACTGAATCAGGTTCCAATTAAATTCTTGTCTCTTAAAACAGCCCTGCTGCTGGCTTTAACATCCGTTAAGAGGGTGAGTGATTTATCTGCCCTTTCTGTCTCTAGGTCATGTCTTAGAATTCAGGCTCATGGTAGCTCTGCTGATCTAAGACCGAATGCAGCTTTTATGCCTAAAACATCACGAGCTCTTTTAAATCAAGGGTGATATCGTTGGAGGGGTCCCCCCCACCACAAATCAGAAAAAGAAACATCTTTCCATCTTCCCTGTCCTGTGCGGGCGTTGACGTGTTACATAGCGCGTACAGCTGCAATGCGTCAAACTCAACATTTGTTTGTGCATTTTAGAGATGCATCTGCAGGTCGCCCGTTATCCACCCAGCGCCTGTCACACTGGCTGTGTGAGGCCATTTCTGAAGCCTACAGAGCATCAGATTTAGAGCCTCCTGACAAACTCAGGGTACATTCAACCAGAGTAGGGCTGCAACAACGAATCGATAAAATCGATAAAAATCGATGATTAAAAGCGCTGGCAACGAATTTCGTTATCAATTCGTTGTGTCGCGCGATTATGCGTCTCTCACGGCGCTGCGGAGCCGTTTCGTTTTGTTCACGGGCAGTTCATTGTCAATGCTGACTGACTGAATAAAGTTTGAAAAAAAAAACCTGCAGCGCGAGTTGAACAGAGCAATGGGGGAGTAGAGCAGTGGCGGTGTTTTCAAAGGAAATTTAAGTAAATTTTACAAATGACCGACACAGCGAAAACTGTTCGACCCAAGTCCTCCAAAGAGTGGGAGAACTTCACAAAGATGATAAACAATGAGAAGCATGCAGCTTTGAAAATCGCCGACACGACACGAGAGAACCACGGAGATAAAACGTAAACATGTCGGAGTCACGAGCTGCAGCTGATACATGTTTCACTCCCAATTCGTGTTGCAGGTGAGTCTCTACAATTTAACACATTGTTCTGTTTCAAGAGAGAAAACATAACGTCAGTCTGTCTGTAGCTGAAGCTGCTGTTTGTTTGTTTGTTTATCTGATTAATGACGGCGATAGAGAACGTGTGTTACTTTTTATTTAATTTAATTGGAACAATCAGTGTTTAAATGTGATTTATAAATAAATCTAACACAAATATATTAATTTAATGATTAAGCTTCAACTTAATTTGCTGGCAAAGTCTGAAGACACTGCAGGTATGGCAGGATGAATTGCATTTAAACAGGAATTAAAGTAATTTATTACATCTACTCAAATGTGTGTAATTAAATATTTTATATATATATATATATATGTGTGTGTGTGTGTGTGTGTGTGTTCTGGTATTCCCTACGGTATGGGGACATGAAACTGTTTACACAGTCACGTCATGGGGACCTGTTCCCTTATGGGGACCAAAATCCAGGTCCCCATAAGGGAAACTGCTTTAAATCAATATTTGAGCTATTTAAAGGTGCCTGTGAAGTTTTTGGGGCTGGCCCATAACGCATGTTTTTCAGTCAAAGTTTGTGTGTGTGTGTGTGACCCATAGCGCCCCCTTTGAGTTTTTTTACTGC